>NW_009636215.1:8946-33618 GCF_000690535.1 Cariama cristata
GTATTTGTGGGTGTTCTTTTCATTGTTAAGGCTAAACAAAAGTTTATGACATTGTGCTTGCATGTCCATATGACAGAGACTCTTGCCCATTAGTTTTTGCATTAAGCCTACATCTTGCCTAACCGAGAACAACTTACATTAAATGGCAGCACAGTGACTGGGAAAGATGCAGGTTAGTATTTTGCCAATTTAACAATAGTTTATCACAACTTTGACCCCAGGTATGTCATCCCAGAATGTGACAGGCTGGGAAATCTTCTGTTTAATATGTTTTCCATTGTTTTCCCAACACCACTTGAAATTTCATCAAGGTAGAATTTGCTTTTTTTACAGTTCATTTCTTTGCCACAAATGTCTTTGACAACAGACAGTCAAGAAGTGTAAGGCCACATATGGACACCAGTAGTCTTTATAGAAATGAGCAGAACTCCCTTGTTTCCCATCAGTGGTGCAACCATGCCAAATGGCATGACCCTACGTATCTGAACAGGTCAGCAGAGGTATGCAGTGTCAATGTTCACAATGTAAGTGTTCATCTTTTCTTCGTCAGTCATCCGTCCATTAGAAAGGGTACAGCTGAATCTGCCATTCCCTCTGGAACAACTGCAATTCTGAATTTGCACATCTATAACTGAGACCTTGATTTTAATGAAAACAACAATAATGAATGAAGCGAACATCGATATGCTGCAGAGGGAAGTTCTGTCCAGCATGAAACACTTTATCTAGTCTGGTGTGATATATGAGACACCTTTTGTCCTTACGGCGCTTTAATGGCTGACTGGAGCCAGCTTCAGTTTATAAAGGCTCATCGAGATCACACCTCAGGGTAGAGTAGTTTCAGGACAGATAACTTTGCTATTATGTCACTTAACAACAATTTAAGACAGGAAAAAATAACTTTAAAAAATGAAGTGGAAGTCTCATACAGCAAAGCAAGTAGCAGTTCAAGCTAGGCTCCTTTCTTGATGTATATCTCGTCAAATGCACTGAATTTGCTAGAGGCCAAAAAAAAAAATCTGGACTATGCATTTCTGTACCCCCATTCTCCCAAACTCCCGCCCCCTCACATATATACAAACCCAGTCTAAAATCTCAGTGGCAGAGCCTCAACTAGCACATACTTGCCTAGCTCAGTAGCTGGCCTTTAATTTAAAACAAACAAACAAAACCTCTAGCAAGCTACTACAGTGCATTGCTATCACTGCAAGTTGATGTAACAAGTCTAGAAGTCCAAGTCTTTTCAGATGGCCACAGTTTCTAGTATTTAATCATGCCAAAATTCACTTAGCTCTTGAAATCAGACAAGATCAAGCTTAAGAAGTGTGGGAAGCTCCTCCAGCATTCGTTCAGTGGCAATTTACAGTAACTCCAGTAATGAGTTCCTCCCATGAGGCATTTGCACATCTGAAGTACTACTTCCTGAGGCTGTCATGTCATTAATTTCCAGTGTTTATAGGCTAGTCGAGCTCTTGAATTTGCTGGATGTAAAGGCTTTGAGATTATAATGCATCTACTGCAGTGCATAGCGTGTATGTCAGATCTTCAACACAACCTGCAGTTCCTCTTCAGAGGGCATTTGCACAGAGTTCAAGCAGCATTTAGGAGAAGAGGGAGAAGGGGAAGGGGAAAAGGACAGAGAAGGTGAAGGAGAGGGGGAAAGGACAGTGTTGCACTTAGTATCAAAACAAAAGCATCTATCAGAAAAAACAAAATCGTCTATCAATCTTCAGTATCTTCTATTTCCTTTCTGAGAGATGTCATTTTTATGATCAACACGCACATGGTGCATTTGATACAAGGTCTGTTGAGTTGAACCTTTCCTTCAAAGGATGGTGGGAATTGTAAGTGCTGGAGACCCCACAGATCTCACTTGTCCTCAACTCTCACAAAATTGTAGTTTCACTCTAAGAGTGGATGGCAGAACAGCTATCTATCACAGCTATCTACTGTGAACTAAAGCCACAAACCATATCTGCAGTCACTTGTAATCACAATGACAGGAAACCCACTTGGGGATGCACTGGATGAATTCCCTGATCATTTTTAAATTTGTTTTGTATGGACCTGTTAGTTCAAACACAGATACTTGAAGACATTTGCCTTGTGCCACCATTTCCTGCTCCTCTCTCAGATGTAGCACTGCAATACTACTGAATTTCCTATCAGATTCTCCTTTGCATATAAATTCATGTATTACACAAAGATAAAAGGCTTTGAACACTGGCCTTTTAGTAAGATTATGAATCTTCAGTAAAGGACTTAGAAATAACTTGTGCTTGATCCAATTCGTGCTAAAGCCAGTGGAGTCCTGCTGACCTGAGTCAGAATGGAGTTTATCCCCTAATACTTTGGTTGCAAATTAATGTCATCCAAGCAGACTAGAGAAGTCTTGAGGAAACAAGAAAGGATTCAAAGGCCTCAGTTTGTTGTGGTCCAGAACAGAAAATTATTTTAAAAGATTCTTTTAAAGCGACTGTTTGAAATAAAACAAATGTGCACCCACACTAATGTCCAAAGCAACTCTTTAGTTGGATAAAGAAGAATTACTTGCATTCCAGCTGAGCAGGTAGTCCAGCAACCCAAAGACTGGCTGCTTTGATGTAGAGCAGATCTGAAAATGTCTCAGGTCTATGCATTCAGAAATTTTAATTATCAGCTTGAATTCCGGTATTTAAAGTGAGAGTATACATGTAGAGATGGGAATACAAGTACCTTGAAAAAATTTGCTTTCAAATGATCTTTTAAGCAGAAAGCTAAACATTTTCTCATCAAAATTATTTTTTAATTTGAATTTTCAAATTCCTTCTAAGAC
The DNA here is from genome assembly GCF_000690535.1 of Cariama cristata. Taxonomy (NCBI): domain Eukaryota; kingdom Metazoa; phylum Chordata; class Aves; order Cariamiformes; family Cariamidae; genus Cariama; species Cariama cristata. The sequence goes on from NW_009636215.1 coordinate 11,762, forward strand.
GAATCAGATGGAGTATTTTTTCTTGTATTAACCCAACCTGAGTTCAAAATTTTTATTTGTTGAACCACGTGAGCCATTTCAATTTGAGTAACTCTGATAAAACTGCTACTATCTGTTGGTGCAGTAATGAAACATTTTGTTTCAGATCAGAGCAATGTATTTTTTTTACATATTTTAAACTAATTGTTATGCTTGAGTAGATTTTTTTACCTTAGAAGTTTTTTATTCAACTGAGTAAACAAAGAATGTAGTAGTCCATCACCTCTACTATGAGTAACTACAAAGTGATTTTAAGGCATCAGCAATCTGCCTGTGAAACTACTGATTCTGACCAGAGGATGGAAGATGTTGAAGACAAGGCAGCAGGTTAAACAGTGGAGTAAGCAGCACATCAAGAAATGCAAAGAACAGTGTAATTTATTTTGTCCAGAGGCCTTTGGCAGAACTGAAGAATCCCATTTTATAGGAGGTACCCATAGGACTTTCAGACTTAAAGTAATCACATCTAAATTTCAGTCTGAAAAATCAGTATTTCCATTTAACTGTGTGTGTTTCGTGGGGGAGGAGGGCAATGACACTTAATCACGCCATAGGATTTGGATCATAGCAGGAATTTATCATCATAAAATCCCTCAATAAGTCTAAGAAGTCCCCAGGGAACATGTGATGATGTAATTGTTATTTGATAGCTTTGGTATTGTTTTTCATGCTTTTCTTTTTATGAATCACATTTTTTGTTTTTGACGGTGATAAAATTTTTTTGAGAGTTCTCTTTGAAATAATTACGTTTTTTTCTCATAAACCCGACAGATTTATACCTACAACTCATCTCGTGCAGTTTTGACTTTTACAGCATAAAGTTAAGGATACAGGTGGCTTATCTGCTGTTTTTCTAATATTGCTGTAAGGTAGCAAATTTGTAATATATTGTTTTGTGGTACCAATCAGGCAGCCTAAATGATCTAGTAGTCCCTGCCTAAATAGTCTACAATCCAAACAGATAGAGAGGATGTTATACGGGAAAATGAGACATGGACTGATCATGTATATCGTATGATACACACCTGAAGGTTAGGCACGTCAGCCTGTATCTGACTTGTCTATCAGCACAAAACATCTGTGGCAAAAGTCAGTTTTCTTGCAGATGTGATCACAAAAAAAAGAAGTGACAATATTAGGATCCTGTAGCTGTTTTAAAATAACTTCTCAAGTTAAAAAAAACCAAACCAAACCAAAACAAAACAAACAACAAAACCAAAGAACTCAGAGTGTTGTCTGAAAACTGACTGGAAAGACACAGAATATTTGTTGAATATAAATTTTTTAAAAAATATGACTTTCCTGAAACCCACAGCTATCCTATTAGCCCCTGAATCAAAGTCCTCTGGGTCTTAGGAATGTCTGTTTTTCATGCAGATTGGACAACTCACAACTTTTATTTGTACCCTTTGATATCTTACACAGGCACCGTGCCAGACAAATGAAAGCAATTAGCCTCCTTTCTAGTCATGCTCACTTGGAGGCTGAGCTCAACCACCCACCTACTCACAAGTCTTTGTCAGCATGTGATTTTTCACCTCTTTTCTCATCATCTTTGCATCCTGCCATTTTCAACTTTTCATTAAACTCTGTCTATATGTCTGCTGCCTCTCCTTTGCCCAAGAAAGCTCAGCACTGCAAGCCTTGATAAGTGGATTTAACCTTCAGCATGAATATTAAGTCTCACATGATTCAGGCACACAGCTAAGCTTTGCGAGATAAGGGAATAATTAATTTAATTGTCAAATGAAAAGAGTGAACTCCTACTCAGGTTTGCCTGAAATCATCTGTTTGTGTATTTATTTACCATTTTGTTTTGAAATCAGGAGGTAATGGAAATGTGAACAGTAGTTCCCGTTCTTCCCCTTCCTCCCTTGAAATTTTGATTTGTCAGGCCAATTTTTAATCCTCTCTTTTCCTTCATGTGGAAAAAAAGACCCCACTTTCCTATGTTTCAGATAGAATTTCAAAGACTCTACTTTAATCAAGAAGTGATGGAATTAAACAACAATTAATACATATTACCCTCTGGCATGAAACCTTTGTATTGAACACGATAGTGTTAACAAATTGTTCTGTAAAAAACGGTTCTGAAATTGGATGGATTTAGCTAATCAGAGTGCAGACATGTTTGATAGTGACTGACTCAGGATTCTGATAACCAAGATGCTTTAGAACATACCTGCTTTTAAGTAGCAGAGCAGTTCAATTAATTTATGTAATATCTGCTCAAATGGTTAAGGTTAAAAACTTGCATAACAAGCATTTGACTGAATCAGAGACTAAAATCTAAATCTGGTTCTCAGAAGAAATGTTTCTAATTTTTTTTTCCTTTTTCTCTCAGGAACTTATTTAAACTTTTTGCAAAATTTGTGTGTTGGAATAAATGTTTTTAATGCTTTTCAACCTGTAAAATGCTCTGAGTTATCCAACAGTTATCCAGAAGTAAGTAGAAGCAAAAATTTGAGTCTTTCTTCAGAATACATTTTTCCCAGCTTTACTTTATGTCCATCCTCATGATACTGAAGACGATCTTTAGTGTGCAAATATCCTTTTGTCATGAAATTCAGTGTGTAAATGACCCAGGACTCATTCACTATGTCCAGGAGAGTGAAGAACCATACTTAATAACATTCGCTATATTTTTTACCAGACTGGCATCTAATAACAGAGCTTTGGCAACATCCTCTGGGAGAATAAAACCCATAGCAGAAGGAAAAAAGTCAACTAAGTCAATCATTCCAACTCTGCATTGGTCTTCAGTAGATTCAGTGCAACTTTCATCAACTGCTTTCTTATTCCACATTAAATGCACAAGCAATTGTGCCCAACCTCAAGACTTGTTTGAGGAACTGAAGAGCATTCAAACAATAATCACAATGGAGAGAATGGTACAGAAAAGCAAGCCAGCAGGCAGTGCTCCTTGTGAGCTGGTTCTCCCTAACAGGGGAATCTGTGGTCTCCCCTCTCTGAGAAGTTTCTAAACGCTGTCCCGGGGTGGGAAAGGAGAGGTTGAACACAATCACGTGCGCCTCATTTCTCTGGGAGCTGGAGCAGCAATTAAGGTTCTAAGTGGCACAAGGCTCTGCAGAGGGATACAGGACAGAGATAAGTTAGTCATGAGCACAGATAAAGAGTAATCCTGCATTAGTCACACCACAGATAATAAGAGCTGGAGAATGATGACATGTGAGCCTCATGTTAAACCCACTTATGCTTAATTCTCTGCACTGAATATAAATTGTTCTAAAGAACAACTCATTCCTACAGAACAGTTCTTCACATAATGCCACTAACATCTCTGTCACCTTGATGTAGGCCATTTAAATGTCAGTAAGACAAGTTAACACTGCCTAAGGGCAGCTTTGTCCTATGCACCGAAAATCTTGTGCTATCATATTCTATTTTTCTGCAGTGCCTCATGAAAAGATCTAACTTTCTCATGCAGGGATAGATTTACCGGGATGGGGGGACAGGGCCTAGGAAAGGTGATACCCCTTTCTCTCCCCAGTATTTCTACCCAATGCAGTATGTGACGTAATGTAAAGAATTGAGATGTAATGTGACTAGGTGCATCTCTGCCTCCGCCACCACCCTGCCCCTGCTGTATCCAGCCTGCCATGTGCAAATTCTTTCCCTTTTATTATTTCCACCCCTGAATCCCTTGATTCTCCAGATGTGTCTCTCTATGTCCCAAAATGACAACTGATCAGCCATGGAAGACGAGGAAGCACAAATCAGGTCTTCCATGAGAATACAAGGTGCCCATCTGCCCTACAACAGCTTTGAATGCCAAAAGATCCACAATTTCTACCATCAGACAGGATTATTAGAAGTCAAAAACACAGAAAATACTATAAATACACGCTGGTCTGCAAGCTCTGTCACAGAGAAACTGGATTTTGAAGGGCAGAATATTCCTGGGGGAAGGAGGGGTTGGTGTGTTGATTTCTGAGAATGCAAGTTCAACAAAAAAGTTGTAATGAATTTTTCTGTTGGCAAAAGTGGGTGTAGATCCTGACAGTATTAAAGCCTCAGAGGTAAAGATTTTAAATGTTAGCGGATTATTAGCAGCATAAAAAATGTGCGGAAAGTTTCACTGTTGAATTAATTAAGTGCTGCCCTCTCAACCGCTTGCAGTCCATTTGAAAAGAGGCTCAGAACCACCTACCAGAAGGTCTTCTGACCTGCAGCCATAGGCTTGCATAGCCCAGATGCCACTCGACCAGGTGCCTTCTACCTGCTAAGGTTACGAGTTTGTCCCACCTGCAGGAAAATTTCAGAGTAGGTGCTCAAAGACACCTTTGAAGTTCAAAGCTCCAAGGAAAGTTAAAACACATCCTATAAACCAACTGCCATCGAGTCCTGGGAGAGCTGTTCCCACTTCTGCAGCTTTCTCTAAAGGTAATGCGTAGCCTGAGACTCAAAGGAGACTTTATTCACTCTCCTGGAGACTGAACTTTTGAAGCACTGTTCCAGCATTTTTTCCTAATGACTTTGTGTATTTGTCCTTGAAGAACAACAACAGCTTTGTGGCTGAGGGGAAGAGAAAAATGTTCTCTGAAGATGTTTCTGGAGGTTACTTTTAGAAAGCCTGGAGTCTGCTCCTACTAAAGTCAGCCAGAAAGTTATCACTGGCATCAGTGGGAACAAGACTACGTGTGGCAGTTTTACATTTAGACTGGATTAGGAAGCCTTTTGTTCTGGTCTCTGGTTTGCACGTCTTGTTTACACAAGGCAGATAATGCCAATAAAGGAACTAACCACTATTAACAAACAGCTGTAATAGATAACCCGGTAAGTATGGGATGTATTGAGTTACAAGAGAGAGGGGCATATTTGTAGCTTACTGTTGTATTAGGATGCTGTTTTCCCATAAGGGGAGCAAATTCTGCAGCATTTGAATCAAAGCAGGGGTCTAATTTATTTGCGCTGAATCACTCCCATCCTTCTGCTTGCACCCCAGAGGACCTTCTCTCTGGGAACAAAGGAACCTGAAGAAACTAGTCTCCTAGCACAGGCACCTGGATGGTGAATATGCCAAACACTTTATCAGCAAGTTTCAAAGGCATTTCCCAACAGCAGAGGACTGATAAAACTTCTGTCTCTTGGCTTTTGTTCAGTCTCATGGAGGTAAAAGTACTGTGACTGACAGTAACATCCACCCGTTCCCTGCAAGAGCTGATTCCTCTTGTCCCACATGCTTCCAACATTGGCATCTTTCCTTTGCACACCCTGAATTTCTCTTTGGATTCTTCCTCTGAGTCCCAGGCTCTTCATTTAGCCATACAAAGGTTCAGCTCTGCACAGTCCATCTATCCCCCGCACCCTCGTCTCCATCCTTCTCTCTCAATGGGTTCTCAGCCCCAGTCTTTCACTTCCATTTCCCATGGTCTTTATTTACCCAAATTCACCTTCCTCCCTACCCCACCTTGCTGCAGACTCTCTTCCACTGTCTTCTGGCTTCCTTTACATTTTCAACAGATTGACTTGCAGCCTCAGTCTCCTGTCTTTCCTCCTTCTCCGAGTTGAACTCAATACATCCTTTATCCCCTTTTCCCATGACCTTTTTTGCTTACCCACACCAATGTCCTCATCTGGTATCCAACAGGTCCCCATCGAACTGCCGTCTCCAGGCACGTCAAACATCAGGTTGTGCAAAGCATCCCTATGAAGGCTTCGAATCCATAAGTGGGAAACCCACAGCAATGCTGTGTGAACTGAGGCTCTCTTCTTTCTGACAGCACATCTGGTACCTCAGGGTCTGGGCTCGCTACCCCAGTTAAAATCTACCACCAGGATGGTCAAGTTGATCTGTTTTGCTCCAATGGTCCTTTCAAGAATTGTAACTCAAAACTGGAGTACAGGGCATCCCTACCCTCAGAGAAGCACTTCCTAGCTTTACAATCAACCCATGACAATGGTAGATCTACAGTTTTTGCAGATGCGCCACTGTCTGCTTGGTGCCAAGAGAGTCACCTCCATTTGCAGTGTTATTTGGGGTCAATGAAGTTTTAAGATCAGGCCAGTTATTTCGTTCCTGAGCCTCATAAGAGTAATCTGGCAATACTGTACTTCCATGGCACTATCTTCCTTTCTCCCTGTGCCACCCTCTACCTCCTACCCTAGCTGTCACCTCCTCCTAATTCATGCTCAAGCCCTGACAATTGTCACTCCCTGCACTCTCCTGGCCCCACGCACCAGGACAGCTGCCACCATCCTTCTCGTCACCCATTCCTACTCCAGTTCTGCCGTTCCCTTCAGCAGTGCCGGTGCTGAGGCTGAGCAAACCCATCAAGAGCCATGCTGCTGCTTTCTACTTTGCTTCCTCTTGGATTTGGGGTCTTGTAGTGAGCTCCTGCCTTCATCCCTAGGCTCCCTGTCCCTGACTGCACAGGGAGCAGGGGAACTCCAACACAGCTGCCCGTGCCGTGGGATCTCTAGGAGCCATGGTGAGGGAGGATGGGTGCTAAGGAGTCCAGGTGTAGCTCCTTCTGAAGCGTGGCCAAAAGGTGGATTGGGACGTGCCTTATGCTGCCGCACGTGTGGGTTTCATCTCCAATGTCTTTCCCAGGGAAAAGCTACAAAAGAGTTAACTCCATTGGCTAAAAGGTTTCTGTTATTTTCTGTCATCCCGCATGACATTTCTTTCATTCTAAGTGTCCTCTGCATTACTAATGCATCTTTCGCTAATATCTCCTCTGACTAATATCTCCTTTCCTCACTTTCCTCTCTTCCTTCTAGCCAAGTTGCAAACCTGGTGGCCATGACAGAACCCACGAGTCTCTCAGTTAAGACATGACAGACACACAACTACATCAGACAGAAGCCATAAATGAAACGCTGGTTGTCTTTAGACAGAGGTGAACAACTTTATATCCTCTTTCATGTCTTCTTCTAAGTAGCTTTAATCCCCTGCTGCAATTCACCACCTTTATTACAGCTCAAAACCTCTGCCCTCACTTGAAGGGGTCAGGGAGGCAGCATCCTGCTTTGCAAATGAGGTCATTACAGGCAAAGCTGGAAATTTAACCCAGTCACTGATACGCCTGAGCTGACTCTCATCTGTTTTGTTTCTCAGGATACACTGAGTCTGTGTTTAAACGTTCTATCTGCAACCACAGCTCTAACCCTTAAGCCGTGTTCTCCTTCCAGGCACAGGTATGAAATCCAGGAGATAAACTGGGATCCCCTCCCTGTGCCTTCCCCAATACAGGATGACATTTCTCTTTGCTGCAGAAGACTTAAGCAGAGGATAGTTAGCTCATATGTGTTGCTTGCTGTTCATTTACTGAAGTGCCAGGCTGCAGAAAGTGTCAGTTTGTATTGCTTGTTAAGGGGTTTTCAGCAAAGGGCTCACTGTTACAAAATGTGGCTATGACAAAAAGAAACCTTTCATGGGAATGTTTTCATTCAATGAAAGCTCTGGGAAGACAGGCAGAGCTTTTGGATCCAGGATGAAAACCCTGGTAAAAAGGGGGGTGAAAGAACATATTTTCCTTGACTAACCACAAGTGGGTTTGTTTCTCAACATCAGGATTAGGCAGGGAACTTCAGCCTCAGTCTCCTGCCTCTCTCGTGTGTGAGCAAAGCCCCTCTCCTCATCCGAAGAGTACTTTCTACACACAGGGGCAAATCTTTCACAGTTTTCCCTGCTAAAGCGTATCTAACCTGCATAAATACTTAAACACTTGCTGAGAGAGGAGAGTGTTTTGCAAGAGATTGATTTGATAGTGCCATTGGTTCAGGCGTTCACACAGGATGTGGGAAACTGAGGTTCAGGTCCTTGCCTCAATGAATATTTAATTATTTATGGAAAGTGGAGCAGCTGCAGTAGGAAGGAGTGAGAGACAATAGTGGCTCTGGGGTTGGGGCACCTACAGAGGATGCTGGAGAAGGCAGAGCAAGACCTCATCCCCAGGTCTCCCACATTCCTGGTGACTGTCCCAGTCACTGCTGGCTCACTTGCTCTGGTACTTCAGGGGAAATCTTCAAAGCTTGCTTCTGTCCCATTGCAAAGGTTTTGAAACCTCTGTGTAGCACAAATGACTACAGCTCTGGCATTCCTCAACTTTTCATACCTCTGTTTTTCAGTGTTAATATTCTTTAAAGTCCTACACTGTAAAAATATTTAAAACACAAAATAAAAGATCTCTGTCTTCCCTATGACCCATCAAGGAAGCAGTCTGAATAGTTTGCTGTGTTTTCAGCCTGAATTCCAGGGCTTACTATTCAGGGCTCCTGAGCGCTTTTGTGGCTGAGAAAAAATAATAATAAAAAAAATTAATGGGTTTTATATCTGGTTTGGACAGTCATAAGGCTTGAGGTCAGGCTTTGCAGGAGTAATTTCCGTAGACCAACACACCCAAGCTGTGTCTTATAATGCCTTTAAGGATCACGAAAGGAGGTTGTAAAAATAAAATACCCACTGTGAAGAAGTATGAATGTGTGTTCTCAGACCTCACCACAGAGATGCAGGCTTACCACTTATAGGCACTATTCATAGAGTCCAGGAGCCCAGGATACTTCTTGTATTCAACAAGAAGTCCACATACAGGAGAAGGAGTGGAGCGTTGTGTGGCAAGTGGGATGAGCCTTTACCTTTCACGGCATCCCTGGACATCCATCCTAATCCTTTCAGTCTCCCTCAGTCTTAGTCACACCCTTTCTATGCTTGCTGTTTACATCATGTCAGAGAATTCCTTCTATTTATAGTGTCCCATTATGCAAAATCCAAAAGCTTCATCCTTACTTATCTTTACCCAGTCATCCCATGACCTTTTTGCCTGGTCACTGTAGTCCTTAGCATGAAATTTGAGCCTATTAGATCTAACTTTGCTGCTCACATACTCACTCCTCTCAAATACAGGTGTCTCTGTCTGCCAGACTTCAATAAACATTGTTTTTCTTCAAAGCTTCCGCCAGCTAAATGCCTTCAAACCGTAAAATTCTCCTTAGTGCAAATAGATTGTACAAGCTCCCCTGGCTTCCTGCACTGACTTGAAGCTCACATTCATCTCTGTGTTCCATCACCTTGCCATCATCCTTCTTCCCGAACTCTCTTCCCCCCCCCCCCCTCCCCCCCCCCCCCCCCTCCGCCCGCAATTCATTTTGTCTGTAGATCTCCCTGTCATCATCACTAGAACAATATATCCATGTGCACTGCTGTCTCATCTTCCTCATCGATGAAATCCTCTTTAACTACCTGGTAAGAAATGTAAAACTGAATGTGGAATGTGTTGCATATCCATCAGGGACACTTGGCAGACAGGGCTGATTACACTTTGAGGTAGGGAAATGACATGAGTCAGGTATGGAAACCCATTACCTATGCACTTCCCATCTGATCAGTGACTGTAGCAGAGGAGCAGCTTTGGCTTAAAGCATCTTCCCAGTGCTAAAGAGCCAAGATCAGGTAGACTACTTGCTGGTAGAGTAGGTAGCAGTGGGTCAGCCTTACTCATGCCCATTCCACCCACACAGCACGGAAGAGTGTGGACCTGCATGTGGACACCATGCTTGTTCTGGTTCTCCACCCCCAGCAAGCTAGGGTAACTGCGTTATAAAACAGACAATTTTAAAATGGCAGAGGTTGAACAGGAGATATTGAACAAAACCCTTCCTCAATTTCAGAGCTGATTTTTGTGGGTGGGTGAGGTACAGGAGATTCTGACTGTTTCACTGCACTCTTGTCCCCAGATAATTTGGTTACATCTGCACTGTACGAGACCAACTGGCAGCATTCTCGGGCACAAATACCAGCTATCATGGGAGGACCTACGTCTGCTCTTGTAAACGATCATGTCCTTCGACATGAGATGGCTGCATGCAAATCAGAGTGCTAGCTAGGACAGGTCGTGTTCATGCCTGGGCGCTTGCAGGCCTTTGCTAGTGCAGGTGGTAACATTCCAGTGCCCAGGAATGCTCCCAGACACACACGGGTTTACCACAAGAGATACAGCCTTTTTGTCAAATTCAGGAGGATCAAGGACCTCATTTGTCATCTTGACTCAATTCAGAAAAGCTCTAGCTTGTCTGGAAGGGTAAGATACACCCTATTGTGCTGTTTTGTGAAAGGCCATTTAGAAATAAACATGTAGCAGAGAAGGTAAAATTTAATACACAATCCATCACCCTGACCTTTGCAGGAAATAAAGCTCTGCTTTGGAGCTCATCAACCACAACAACTCATGGCCTGATTTACTGCTGAAGTACCCTAATATTATGCTAATGTAACTCCATTGATTTCTGTAGATTTACAGTAGTATTACACTGGAGTAACAAGATAATAAACATAGCACTCAGTTTGATGAAGGGATGGTATGACAGAAAGCTTGCCAGTGCTTTCCAACTTTATCAGCTAGCCTAATAAAAGCTACTACTTCTCCAGGCAGTTCTCAACACCATCAATCCAAGCATGGTGTTAGTTAAAAAAAAAGGTAAATGAATTTCTCTTACTGACCTCTGAATTGAAAGGCATTTGTGAATTACTGCTGGTAGGTATTTCAAGAGAAAAAAATTTGAAGAAATTAAAATCAATTCAGCAAATCCCCCTAAGCAGCATAAATGAAGGAAGATTTGTAAACCACCCGTCCAATGCTATCTGTCACCAATAGGGATGCTCTGCATGACAATATTTGCCTGTATTTTTCCAGTTGATTTGTAACTGCCCTGGAGAACAGTGAAAGTTGGCTGAAATTCTTGCACTGCCACTTATTTCTCTATTTGTTTTGGAGGTTTTTTTGTGTTTATGTACTGAACACAAAGGTTCTCCTTTGGGCTTCTTGTTCTCTGACTTCTGTTACATGCTGCAGAAAAGAAAACATTAACCTCTTGACAGCTGCTATACTGGCTTATCATAAAGCCACTTAAAACACATTAGAGTGAAAGAAAGGCTATTATGTAGAAAAAAGACACAGGACAGCTTGGAGTTAAAAGATGTGACACCACCACCTTTGCAAAGCCAAGTTTAGAAAGCAGAGTTTAGCGTGAAGCAGAAAAACACAGGCATATGAATTTGACCATAAGACTGAGAATGAGAAGCACAAGGATTCTTCTTGCTGGGAAAAAAAGAAATCCATGGGATGTTCTCAGCTGGAAAAGCGTGTTCATTAAATTTCTGGCACTGGACTCTCACTGAGATAAAGAAATGAGTCTCATTTCTGACAAGATAGGCCATAGTGATGAGTGGCATAAATGTGTAATTCCAAGAGGAAAAGGACAATAACTCTTTAATTGCTGGCAACACAAGAAGGGAAACTTCTGGTATCATTGGCAAGGGGGTACCTTGCAGTCTGGAGTTGTGTTACTTGCTCGATATACTAACAAAATACATAGACAGCTGATTCCCAAAGGAATGTGAGTTGTCCTGCTTCCTGCAGCTTGCACTGCTGTCTGGTTCTCAAACGGAAAGAAAACACATCTAGCTGGTTCTTTGTACCTTCCCCTTTTTCCGGAAGCCTACTTGGGTCTGAATGTCTGGCATCTGAGACCTGCACTGAGTAATTTCCACCACAAGGTCCTGCGTAGATCTTCTTTCAGGATAACGCCTGTCAAAACAAAGCCATGAATTCAACCACTAGCAAAAGAAGCTCATAACATCCAGTTGTGCTGCAGAGGCAGTCACATTAGCTGCTTGCAGGCAAAAAGGGGTGCATGCGAATATATATATATACAAACACACATGCACATGCACATATACATGTATCTCCAGGTCAGACTGACCTGACGTATGCAAAGACCTTTGTAATCACAGTCTGCTGTGTTGTTTCTGTGATTACATGAACTGGTCATGCATCTGTGATACATAAACTGGTCATGCATCTAGCATTTAAACTGGTCATGTATCTTTGCATCGAATCTCAGGAGGAGTTAGTGGCTGTACTACGCAGTGTGTATGGACCATCATCTACCTGTGCTACCCCCCCAGTAGTGGAGGAGGGAAAAGGAAGCCCCTGACAGCTGCCAACATCAAATAACATCCTTTCCCACCTCCCTCACTCCATGATATTATCCCTAATGCAAGCTAGAAATGAAAGCTGTGCATTTTTTCAAAGGGAGTTTCAGGATTTCGGCAGATTTGGAATGGGACTAGGGAAAAATGGTTCTCCATAGAGAAGAACAGGAGCTAATTAAGACTATGGGGCTAGAATAACAGTACCACCAAATTTCTAGGGAATACTGAGTAATCAACAACACCATTTCCGTGCAAGTTCAGAAGACCCGACAGGAAAATCATCTTCTAGGTTACTGAATTTCACTGACCAAGGCCAAAATTTGATATTCCAGCAAGAGGACAGCTGTGGTTAGTACAGGTTAGTGAGGGCTGGAACTGCAGTACCAGAAGTTGCTAGAATTCAGCTAATACTCTCACAGAAGCTCTGAATTACAGGATAGTTGGTCATCATAAAACAGATCGAAAACTGACATTAATTCATTATTGAGGAAACAAAGTAATGTTTTCCTAACCCTGCTTCCATCAGCTCAGGCTCTAACAGCTGGCAAGACTGGTGAGGTACAGGCGAGGCTACCTGACTCCCAGAAGCAGGGCAGAAGTCAGGGAACAAGGCAGGAGGCAGAAGTTCAGAGAGGGATTGTGGAGGCCAAAGCAATATACCAGAAACGAGCATGACTTAGGTTCCCATCCTAGCTCCCAGTTAGCCTTAGGACCTGTTGCAAAGGACCTTTTCCCTTGCCTTGCAATCAAGGAGTTCAGATGCTGCCTGTGGAATATTTAGTTCCAGCTGAAGAGAATGGGTTAGTCCTCTAATGCACATACACACTCTTGGTGCACTCCCAAAGGTTTTTTGATCTGCCAGACCACGAAGTGGAAGTAAATAACACACGCGGGCTGGCTTCCCGTTGCAAGCACCCTCTGTGGAGAATATCAGACTCTCAGACCACAAGAGCAGTGTTGTCAGTCCCCAGCAGACAAACGTGATCCCCTCAAACAATCTGTCTCCATTGCTTGCTGCTCTCCTTGGGGTAACTCTAGCATTATCAGCCTCTTATATCAGCCCCCAAATCTAATCCTGAAAATTCCACTGCAAGATCTGGCAGACAGTAAGATGGGGAGTTGCCACCACCCAAAGTGGTGGCATATCTCTGCTTCCAGAGTCTATGTCAAGTAGGGGCATGGGAACTGCCAGCAGAGCTACCCTCACCCCTCTTTCTCAGGCTGAAAGGAAGGAGCTGGCTGGTGATGAGCACAGCAGAATCATAGAATGGTTTGGTTGGAAGGGACCTTAAAGACCATCTTGTTCCAACCCCCCTGCCATGGGCAGGGACACCTTCCACCAGACCAGGTTACTCAAAGCCCCATCCAACCCGGCCTTGAACACTTCCAGAGATGGGGCAGCCACAGCTTCCCTGGGCAACCTGGTCCACTGCCTCACCACCCTCACCGGGAAGAATTTCTTCCTAATATCTCATCTAAATCTTCCCTCTTTCAGTTTAAAGTCATTGCCCCTTGTCCTATCACCCCATGCCCTTGTAAAAAGTCCCTCCTCAGCTTTCTTGTCGGCCCCTTCAGGTACTGGAAGGCTGCTCTAAGGTCTCCCCGGAGTCTTCTCTTCTCCAGGCTGAACAACCTCAACTCTCTCAGCCTGTCCTCACAGCAGAGATGCTCCAGCCCTCAGATCATCTTCGTGGCCTCCTCCGAACTCGCTCCAACAGGTCCATGTCCTTCTTGTGCTGAGGACCCCAGAGCTGAAGGCAGTACTACAGGGGGATCTCACCAGAGCAGAGCAGAGGGGCAGAATCCCCTCCCTCGACCTGCTGATCACGCTGCTTTGGATGCAGTCCAGGACACGGTTGGCTTTCTGGGCTGTAAATACACATTGCCCGGTCATGTTGAGCTTCTCGACAACCAACACCTCCAAGTCCTTCTCCTCAGGGCTGCTCTCAGTCCACTCATTGCCCAGTCTGTGTTCATGTTTGGGACTGACCCGACCCAAGTGCAGGACCTTGCACTTGGCCTTGTTGGACTTCGTGAGGTTCACACGGGCCCAGCTCTCAAGTGGCTGCAGAGATCTCAGGCTGCGATTCCCATTTCTCATTCCACCTGGGGAGCTGGAAGCCGGGCAGGGGTGAGTCTCAGGGGTGGGGGAGCAGAAGGGTTAGGGACAGGAGGCCTTCAGCATCGGTGTAGGAAGCACAAGCGCTGTACAACCGTGAATCCAGTGCTGACAGCTAGCATGGCAGGCCTGTCACGTTCATCACCCTGCCTTTACTTACATCACCACCAGCATCTTTTCTACAAAAGCTCTTTCACACCTTCTACAAATGTGTAACAGTAAACAAACTCCCACTATGGGTAAAAAAACTCTGCCAGTGTAAGAAACCTCAAGCAGGTTTTCTTAAGATGCGGAAAAGCGCAAAAAGGTTGCGCTGGCTTGTTAAACTGTATGTGCAGAAGGACTTTGTGACCTGCTCCCACCTTTCACTAGACTTATCCCGTCTTCCCATAGGTTTTTGACAAGTATCTTGCAAAGTATCAGTTTTTATTCCCTTCAAAGTGAAACATCTTTTCTTCACCAGGATTTGCTCTACAATGCGTCAAAGTCATCCTTCATGCTCTCCTTATGGTCTCTGCAAAACTGAATGGAGAATTAGACAAGGTCATATCTGGGATATGCTGAGATTTGGTGGATACAACAGCATATCCATAGGACGACCTGAAATTCATTGCTCCTTTGATTCATTTCCAGGCACCTAGAGTGATGCAGTTAAATATGTGAAAACAATTGGAATTTTAATCCAAGATTTACATTGAAAATTTTCATCATTTAAAATTGTGTCTTTCTTAAAACAGTAACATGCAATAAAGTACAACACATGCCCCCCTGCCACTAAGTGCAAAACAGAGTCTACAAAAAAATGTATGCTTCCAGCAACTCAAATGCTGGGAGCCTTAGGCCCAATGCAAACAGCATGCACTTTGGTTTGCCTCCTGTTCCTCAGGGTACTTCTGTCTGAGTGTTAATGCTCAGTGGGAATTAGATCATGAAATGAACTGAAAGAAGGGTCAGAGCATCGAGGTCTATATATTCACCAAAAAGTGGTAGAGAAACTATTGCCATAAGAAAGTACCTCAGCCTTGCAGCTGGAGTAGAAAACAAGAAAAAAAATTTCTCAAGACTCCAGGGAAATCCTTTACTACATCGACAGCTCAGGCTGATGCTGAGTTGAGGAGAGAGAAAGGTCTAGGTGAAGAGCTGCAGACAGGAACACCGCTTGCACCACATGGTGGTTGTATCACCTTTGCTCTGCACTGCAGAGAGTGTCTTTACTCCAGGCAGGACCACCATGGCAGGTCCACACACATTACTCCTACCAGTGGTCTTTGTACCGGTAAATGAAGGGCTTGGGGGCTATCTACATGAGTTTCTCAGATCTATGTAGCAGCAGAAGTCTCATTGGAAAGAAACAGTCATTGCTTTATGAAAGCTGGTTGCAAATATAGATTGCTAGTGCCTGGCACAATGGATGCTGACAAAGGTACTCTTTGGAGCCAGTGCCTTGCTTTCTCCAACAAACTGTCAAGCTAAAGGCAAGATACATAAAATTGCTGCTTCTAAAAGGAGGATGTTAAGCCTCCAGAAACAGAAAGTGGGACCACTTTCCTGAAGATTTTGGCAATCCTCTCTGATTCCTCTCTCAATCCTGATATAAAACCACTCACCAGTACAAAGAAAAAGAACTGCTTGTTTTACATTTGAAAAGACACCTTCATTTATCAGAGGGGAGCAGAAAGGGTAGAAACTGTTGAAGAAGAAAACATCTTTACTACGTTTAAGGACACTGGGGAACACTGGAACTATGGCAACGTTTCAGGTCTGGAAAAGCAGGTGTAAGGGGAAAAGGAGAGAGCATTTGTTTCAGCTAGACACGGAGTGCAGAATAATTATCTATTTTTCAAGGATTAAAAAGAATCATTAAAAACAAGCAGAAAAAGATAAAGAGCAAAGACTTCTTTGGCAGGCCCAAATCCACAAAAGAACTGAGATAATGGATGGGTCATGAGGAGAGGAAAAGGATATAGCAAGCCCCATCTGGGCAGAGGCTAAGCCTGGGATGCTTCTGACAGCAACAACTCGATGACCTAACAGACACTCACCAACACGTCAGGGAAGAGCTGGCGACTTCACTGTCCCCCTGCCTTCCCATGTCACACAGATGCAGCATGGGTGCAGAAAGTGGGAAGATTTTGCTGAGGGAACTATCGGATGCTGCCATGCTTGCCTCAGAGTAGATGTCTGCAGATGTTTTAGATCTGGCCCTGGATGAGAGGGATAAACAACGCCGTGTTTCAACTGGTTTAAGAACGGGCAGGTTTCAGAACTCCCATCTAGCAAACAAAGGCATGAGCCCAAACTGAAGAAGTTCTTGTAGAGCTAACCTATTAAGCATAACACATGCTCTTCTTTACAGTCCCCTCTGTTACTGCAGACTTGAAAAAAAACATCTGGAGATACTGCTTCATGGTCCTTTCCATCCCATAGCTTAAGTTTCATTGTGAAACCATTAGAGTATCATGTTAGCCTTTGCTAGGAAAACTGCAGTATTAGCATACTACCTGATGAAGACATCTTCCCTGAAGCAATTATAATCATCACTTTTGTAACGGCAGGGGGGGGCAAGCCATGTTTAATATGGCACGTGGCCGTGATTAAGTCCATGGAGTCTGTAGTGTTTAACTGAGCCCTGTAACTGATGGCCTTGTCTGCGGCAGGATTTAATCCTCTGGTGGCTGCGCACTTGACTACAACAACCGATCATGACTCATTCCTGCATTCACTACCTAAGAAAAAAAAATATCTTTGTTTTAACTAATGGCTCTTCCTTAGGTAGAGTTTAGCAGAAGTCAACAGGACACATAAAACTCTTCACAGTGAAAGTTCAGCAGAATGAGCCCTCCATTTCCACTTATTGCCTCCTTTCCTTGATCTTTCTCGCACTAAATGGTTACAACTGTGTCATGCAGGTCCAGATTACAGCAGCTCTCCCAGGGAACTAAAAATGTCAGAATAGTGAGAAGACTTTGGTTTCTCAGAAGGCTACAACAAGTTAAACGGACACGCTGCTCCTGGGGACAGCATTCCCGTTTATACACACAGATGGGAGGATGGTGCCACTGCGATGCAGACAGTGAGCTGTGTAAACAAGAAGTTCCTGTTCTGCATCAGTCTGCTGATGTGCCACTTGCGAAAGGGGATCTGCAGGCTGATCATTACCAGTTTACAGCCTGGCTATTTCCACCATTCCACCAGCGCTGCTTGTATAAATAGGGAAAAGGCACCGCAACGGGCCAGCCTGTCCTGCTCCTTCAGACCCAGGGAAGCAGGAAATCTACCTGTTTATCACTGAGAAAGGCACTTTGGGGAGAGGGGGAAATATTACACATAGCCTTAAAAATAGTCATATCTCCTATCCAACAATAGCATTATTTCAATCTGATGGATGGCTTAACCAAATAAAGTCATGTTCAGAGATGAACCTCAACCTTCAGGGCTCTTTATTAGATACGTAAAGCTAGATCCAGCAGGGCTTTCAAGCAGCTGTTTAAACACACACGTAATCAGTGAAGTCAACAATGCTACTGATGTGCTTCAAGTGCTCTTCGCTGGATCCATGCCTGTACAATAACTGGGTTCTATTGTCCTTGACCACAGTGGTATTTAATGGGCCACCTGCAGACACATGTGCCACACAGCAAAAGTTGACGCCAGTTCTGCCAGCCAAAGGGACATGGGTGTGTGTCGTGGACCAGGTTCAAATAGCACTGGATTTTCATCAGCTTCAGTAGAGCTACTTCCACTCCAAACATTAAGACTGACATCACAATGTTGTGCCTCTTCCCAAAAGTTAAAATGAGCTTGGTTATTGTTCATATATTATTTACATATTCAGCCAACAAAATAACCCAGCAGGCAAAACCTGTGTAGTGCTCAAAATGGCCTACTTTACTACCATCACTAGTAGTAGTCTGTATGACTTATGCCGTGCATATGATAACAATATACTTTTTGCTAGGTTATAATTCTCAGTGTAAAACTGCACACAGCCAACAGACATTCACAACGTGGAGTATATTTTAGCGCTAGTCTTAAAAGAGGACTGCTGTAGCTGGTTTTATTATATACTTGAAATTCCAAGTGCACATCTGACCGAAATACCGACTAGCATTTTCAACTTGCATGGAATGCCCAGCAGTGATGTTCCAAAACATCTTCACCAGACTGCTACCAGTCTATGCAGCTCATTCTTTCTTCTTTTCATTCTTCTTTCTCTTGTCAATGAGAACAGGGGCACATTTATATTTACATAATCTCATTTGCTGTCTCAGCTAGGGAGAGACTGAGCTCAAGACGAAGACCATGCTTGTGACAGTGTCTATAATGCAGGCTGGTTCTTTAAGCTTGGTCTGCAATCAGAGGAAATCCAGCCAGTGCAGGTTCCTGGAGCCCAGTGACCACCAGCCAAAGACAAGCAGAAGCTCTCTCTTGGCTCCATTGGTTATCAACGGGATCTGCATGGATGAGTTCAGTTGCTTAATCATGGACATCTGATGCCATCTGAGATGGCTGAGGATGTCCCTGCCTTGGCTTTCAGCTACTGCTTCAGGAGAGTGCCACATGCCATGCCTGTAAGTCCCCAGGCATATCTGGGATACCCTAGGAACCTCACTACTTATTTATTTCAGACCTTCTTGCTCTAGAAGAGATGCTGTGTGTCAAGGACCAGAGGATTTTCCTATGTCCTCACAAGAGAGAGGTGCCCAGTGTGACACATTTACTGATACTAATGCAAGTAAGAGTGGCATTTGCTTTGAAAACAAAATCAGATATATACCAAAGAGATCCATTGCTTCAGAGAGCTATTAAGCAAGCTCTGGTTTTAAACCTTGTGAATTAACTAATTTCTTAAAAAAAAAAAAAAGTCCAGTGGTCAGACAGTTCAAAGAAGCAGTACATTCAAAGTGAGTAATTCACAATATCCAAAGGAAGTCCATTTAAAATGTATTGATGAGACTATTTCTTCCTGACCAGCAAGAGTCTGAGACATTCAGCAATCCAGAAACAGAACAGACTATGCAATTTATTTGTCCAATCTGTGCAAGCTAACGTAACTAGGATTTTAAATGGCAATTTATTGATAATCACCTATTTATCAGCACCATAGAGTTCCCTGAGATTGTGGCATACTTCTTCAGACACAAGCAGTCAGAGAGTTAAGACAATCTGAGGGTAGAAAGGATGCAAACAGAAGTATCCTTTCACATTATTTTTGCAAGGCAATATAGAAGACACTGAATTAACACTAAGATCATCACTTCTGTACACAGTGCGGTCACTGTCCAATGTTCTGTTCCTGAATGTAGGTCTGACGTCTAAAAAGCACTTTGATTTGCTGTACCTCAGTTTCTCCAGTGGAAAATGGCCACTCTGATGCTACAAACACAAAATGCTATGTGAATTAAGCTAATAATCTATTATCTCTAGTTGAGTTTACAGCCAGTGAGGTTTGTTGGCACGGCAGACTTGTGTGGGTCAGGCAGACATTCTGTTTTCCTGCACAGTTCTGGAATGCTAGTTTGCAGAGGTGTGTGCGTGGGTTTGCAATTATGGTGCTGTTGACTCTAATCCATCCAAGAGAAGATGGCATGATTTGTACATAGTTCTGAAAAGAGTCCTTGTTAGGCTTGCTACCATCTGGGCAAAGAGTCATTCCTTGAACAGAGCGGACCATGCCAGCTGTAGGAAACACAAACCAGAATAAGCAAATTATATGAGAATGAAGAACAAATGGATGAGTTACTAGTTTCAGGACAAGGAGGCTGGCTATGTAACCTGAAAAGCTGCTGAAGATCTGCAAGGAGATAGCTGGATGTTCCACTGCCTGGTCAAGGTGAAGATAGGTAGGAAGGTTGGACACCTTCTCATGTGAAACTAAAACCCAGGCAAAATTGATCTCTGCTTAGGTTTGATTACAAGCATGAATCTCAGGTTAGGTTCATGAAAGTTCCTGAACACGAGCCAAGTGTTGAATGAAATAACCACTCAGATTTTCAGCAGTTCCAACTTATGTTTAGAGTCAACCTAGACTCTAGGGCTGAGGATCTATGGTTGCAGAAAGGAAGGTTTTGAACCTTAGTGGTTTTAATCAGAAACCAGTCCAAACTAGGCTCTAGAACTACTTAGAAGTGGATACCTGCATGATTTTTCTCTGCCTTTCCATAGATTTTGGATATGTGTTCAAGCCTTTGCTAGCTTGGGGGAAAATTCTGATTTGTTCTGGTTGTGGTTATTGTTATGTTGACATTTGTTTGGCTGGTATCCACTTTCCAAATTTGGAAATGACATCAACCTTTGCATTTTTTATTCTTGCTTTAAACCATTCTGCTTCTAAACTTAGGTTCACCTTCAAGACTGAGGCTTGAGATACTTAATCCCATGTGTATTTCAAACCTTTTTCTTTTTTAATTTGATGGAATGGATGTCACTTTTTATTTTCTCTAATTACAAGAAGAAAACTGGAATATATGTTATTTTAACAGATTCTTCCTAACCACATGTACCTAGGCAGAGAAGGGCCCAGAAAGGACCATGTGGGTCTAACTCCACCAGGATTAAAGACACCAGGAGTCCACACATCGGAGGCAGCCTGCCAGGCGTGCTTCATGCTGTGTCTTACCCTGTGTATAGGTATGTGTCAATTCTTTTGTTGACATCTGTCTCTTCGTTGACATCTATGCTCTAGCAACTGAATAAACAAATTGAGTCAACTGTGCCCCCCTGCAGAAATCAGCATGAGTCCCACCTCTTCACTGTATCCTGCTGCATGACATGGTATTGTCAACGCAAGAGGGAAGCTAACTGTGTCAGAGTACTGCTGCTCCCTTTCCCTCTATAGCCCATGCTCCAGGCTCTTCCACCTTACGCTGCTGAAGCTCCTCATGCCTCCTCAGCAGCCTGTAAGAAGATTCATGGTGGCAGTGCCATTCCTTTCAAGGGAGCAGGAAAACAGGGCTAATGCCTTTGCCCCTTGCTGCTGCGATGTCTACCCACAGTTCTACAGACAATGGGCTGTGCGTGTGCTAAGCAGCAACGCAAGAGCTGAACCAGCACTGCAACTGATGGGCTTCAGAAAGCACTGCTAACCTCTGAAAGGCAGGTGATCTAGTATCATCAGAGGGGAACACAATAGGATATTAGTCAAATCCTTCTACACCTGCAACCTCAGAAGACTTCTGGGGGAATGTATAAAACCCAATGCTCCCCATGGCTGGCGTTTGTCACCTTTCATGTAGATTGCAACAGAAGGGCTAACATTTGCTGCCCATGTTTTGGGAACACAAGAACTCTGCACATTCTACAGCAGTGCAGATTTTGTGGGGCTCAGCTCAACTCAGCTGAGCTGTTGACATGTCTGATGTCAAACCATTCTTCTGCACATCACTAGACTTGGCCTTCAGGAAACTGCTGTCTACTCAATGGAGATCTACTTCATCAACATGGGTTGCTTCTCCGCTTTTCCTAATTGAACTGTGCAGAGCATCTGCTGCAGTGTGGCATGGTCACTTGGCTGGAATACCACTTATTTATGCTTTTAGATCACGAGATGGCACTCAGGTCAGTTTCTACAGCCAACCTCACCAGGACAAGGGCTTTAAAACCTCTACAAAATCTGCAGGGCTGGTTTTGATGTGAAGGATACTGGATGTTTCTGCTCTGGACCTCATCTGGACCTCCACCACCAAGACAATCCTCAGATTGTTCTTTCTGTCCTTCCCATCTTGTTTAGCATAAAAAAACCTT
>NW_009636216.1:0-22927 GCF_000690535.1 Cariama cristata
TTCTGGGTTTTTTTAGGATTTTTCCTGGTTTCGTAGTAAGTTTACCTTCACAGGAAACTGTCCTGATAACAAAACTAAAAGAGGATGTCTTTGGGGTTTAATTTTTAACTTCATCTCGGAAAGACTACTAGGAATTCCAAAAGAGAAAGAGAAGACCCATGACAAGATTATTTTAAGGATGTATAATACAAATTATTTCTTTTCCATTTTCTCCATACCATTTTTCTGTATAGGCATTGGAAACAGAAGAAAGAAAGAGTCTGGAATACATTTTTGCCTTCATATCAGCCCTAGAGATGTCTTCTAATAAAAGTTACAATACAGGGGGTTTATGTATATCCGTCAATGTATACATCAGAAATTCTTCATCTGTTAGTGAGTGTTTTAATATCTGTGTAGAATTAACCTTGATAAATCATATCCAAGTTTTACTATAAAGTGTATTAGATTGTGAATCTTTTGCTGTGATAGAGAATATTTGTATGATTATGAAATTTATTTTCCACTAACCTCATCCACATCCAGGCCTGGTTGCTGTCTTTGAGATATTTCAGAACTGCCTCCAGATGGAAGTTGAAACACTTGCTCTTCTTCAGGAAATACCACAAAAAGAATGAAATTAATGCATGAGGGGTGAGAGCTTCATTCCATTCAACAGAAAGTTTTGAAATACCTTATAAAATAATTTTCTTTCTTCATTTATAAAAAAAGAAAAATCAGTTATTTCTCCATACTAGCACACATGTCCAGCCTTGAGTCTTCTGTACACAAAGCCTGCACTTCATCATTAAGCCTCTGGAAGCTTAATGGGACCTGGAGGAAATGAATTATTCTGCTACTGAAATGAGTCTACCACTTCAGTCTTTTCCTTACTGGTGATGTCTTTACTTCAACAGAGTTTTCTGGCAGCACTATCAGAAGGAATATTTTGTCTTCACTTCCTTGTTCTCTGCCATACATCCTGTACTCAGTCATTCTGTAAGACTTCTATTGGCATTTGTGTTACTGTTAAATTAGCTTAATATTTCTGTAGGACTAGTTAAGAATCAGTAAGTTTGGTTTGTTTAGGTCTCAGGAAAAGTATTTCCAAAATAATGTTCATAGAGCATTTTTCTATTTATAGTACCAGAATTGCAGATAGACCACATGCTTCAGCATCTCTATTCAGGATGATATAAATAGCTGGTCTCTCAGTTATACTCATCTCTGATAGACAGGTACTAGCTTTAGTGGGAGAAAGAAGCTCATTTTACCCAACCACTCAAGTCTTCAGCTTCAGCTGAATCAATTGAAGCAGTGTCAGATACAGATTTGGGTACAGATATATGCCCACACACCAGAAACTAGGTTGAAACCACCAATAAATGTCAGTCATTTAATTTTTTACATCACTGAGAAATTCTTTTTTGTTTTCTTTCCAGAGTCATAGGGAAGTTTTACCATACAGCCATGTGAATGATGAAATAGGCAGAAAATTCTCATTTCATAATGCCTCCCCATGACTAGGTGAAAGTATCCCCTGAATAGTTATCAGTATTTTAATGACAGAAAGTTCTGTGCAGACTAAGCTTTGGATTCACCTTACTCAATTGAGGTGTCTGCTAGGAAAATGACCACTTTTGCCTCTTTGATGGATGTTCCTCCTGGAATCATATCCCCTATCATCCTTGCAGCAACCCCAAGGAACTACAGATCACTCCAGAGCCCCTGATCACAGCCAGCTGCTCCCAAAGTCTATTTTCCTTACCAATTCCAAAGTCATAAACATGACCTGGCAGCAGATTCAACCCTCAAAGTAGGATCCATGCTACCAAATGTACACGCCAACCTATAAGCTGGTTTGGGAATTCTTTGTATGGTTATAGAAAAAGCTGATTCTTCTTATTCTGAGGCAACTCTCTAAAGTACCTCAGAGGACCTGCACCTTCAAAGCGACTTTTTCTATTCGTTGACTACGCAGGATGCCTAGAGCAGTAGACTTCTGACACTAGGCAAAATGAATTCTGCTTTCCAGAGCCTTTATTTAGACAACTTGGAAAGTAGCAATAAAACATGGATATATTTCTTTTAAAATTTCAATGCAGTGGAATTCAAAGATCTAACATCTGAAAGCCAAAAAACACAGGCTATTACCTCCCTCAGTTGCAAGCACTGACCATTATCTTATATTTTGTAAGTGGTTATAGTCTTCTATTGTGCATAGACGTTAGTCATTTTCTGAATGATGTTTAGACATGTTTACAGTTCCCAAGCTGATGACAGATAGTAAAGCCATATTCTCCTTTTTTCACTAAACACTCAAAACAATTAAAACCACAACCTTTTTGACTTTCGGGGTTGCTGGGGTTTTCACATTTTTAGAGCTATTGTACTGATGTGTCCCTGCAGGTGAGCCTTTTCTTATTCACCAATGGTTTGAATCACTCACTGGAAATAAGATATTTTTTACTCACTACAGAAAACCTCTAGGTATCTATATTTCTAATCTTGGCATGAACACACTTAGTGGTCCAGTCCTTTGTGAACCTGTGCACTCCTCTTATCTTGACTGTCTCTTTCTTTTTACTATCTGTTCCCTCCAGCATCTGTTTCTGGTATGACAGTTTCATTTTACTGAAAGTAGCATCTTCTTTATCTTTATTTATCTTGTTAACATCGTTAAAAAGGAAAAAGAATCTCCACAACAGAACTTGCTGTGTGACATATGCAATTTTTAAAAATACAATAGAAATGGTAAGTTATTTCCGTAGTTACTTGCTCTATAGCAACACAAACTTGAACTCTCAGGATCTGCAGTTCCATCCTTTCTTCCTTCTTTCTTTCCCTGTGTCTCATCTATTCCTTCTGATCTTCAGTCACAGGGTATGTTCATATTGCTTAACAAAACCAGAAAAACAAACAAGCAAACTTTCTTGACGTATCTTGGCTAAAACAGGAGCTAAGTCAACATCACAGGGGTTTTACAAGTGAAGTTAGAAGGCTGATTTCAGTTCTGCATGCCTGAACTCATTGCCAATAAAATTTAAAAGCTAGATTACCTGTCTCTGTTGATATTTCAAACCTAACTAGCCACATTACGCTCTTTGCTAGGATACAACTGTTAAAAAAAAATCACAGTTCCAAAGAAAGTTGTTGAGTTATACATGCTTTAAGTTATACAACACTTACACAAAAATAGTAGTAATATTGCAAACATTCAGATGAAGAATCTGTCATACTCTTCTGAGTTATGGGTACTCCCAGCCAATCCTTTTTGTTAAGGCATTTATAGAAAAAGTAATACTATAGTGTGCAAGACCCATAGCCAGGACTCCTGTTATCAGATCCTGTTTAGGTATTACCACTACTTTTGTATCCGAGTTCAAAAGAATGGGCAAATAACCTTGTATCCTGCCAGGGCTGCTGGAGCCTGCCTCCCTGCACAGTCAGGGGAAAGGAAGAGTTTAAAACACTTTCATCTTAAACACTACTAGAAGTATAACATATATATGGGCACTGACAGGTTGCCTGCAATCTTTAAAAAACAGACAGGTATCCACTTAAGGCCCATTCATTTTAATTTAAAACCTTACAGTTCACCTACAAAAGTACCTGAGCACTCTGAGTGCCCTGTCCTCAATGTACTTAAATCAGAATTTTGGATGACAACAAAAAATCAAATTCCAAAATCTGATACTATGCATAGACAAATGGCTCAGGACAATTGAAAATACATATACGTCCCAGAAAACAGCCTCAATCCATAGTCCTTAGTGTGTGTTAAGGTCCTCAGTGTGTTCTAGACAATGGGAAAAGAACCTGTACGTAGCCTGAAATAAAGAGGTTAAGGGAGTCAACTCAGCCTGTGCATAGGAATGCAGAGGATCTTTTTAGTTCAGTGAAGTGTAGCAAAGAAGCTGCAAACTGGGAGTTATTAGAACAATAAGATACCAGATGTAGTTCAGAAAAGACTGCAAATTGTAAAAATTATTTTAAATTATCAGTTTACTACTATCATATGAGCCGAAATATTTTCCTTGTGTAATCAGGGTTATTTGTTTGGACTATTCTTGTCCTTGGAACAAATACCTTAATTAAAATTTTCTGTTCAGGTTTGAGGGAGTGTTGTTTTTCCTCTTTTTCAAAAAGCCAGCTATTGTGGTTTTTCTCCATGATTTTCCTACTATTTACCATGACAAACAATTACCTTTGTCCATGAATATCACTTATTTGCAAGCTATGCTTCCAAGAAAAAAAATCACAGTGGTATAAGTCAAATCATAGGAAAACCAGGCTGCAGTCTGAGTTATGACAGACTGTGTCATGTTTAAATAGACCATTAAAGCGAAAAAGGTTCATTTAAAAAAAAAAAAAAAAAAAAAAGAATGCAAGTCTTTAAGTGGTTTCAAACAATTTCTTCCAAAGTTTCTGGCAAACAGAAAAGGAAGGAGCAGATGTGAGGAAATGTTATTCTGAATTACTGGCATGAACTCATGGGCTACAACACTGCAGCAACTGCACATCTCTCTTATTTAGACTTGCAGCACAGTGTTGTGTGAAAGGCAATTCAGTTATACACCACCGCCTTTTAACCAGTTTTATTTTCCCACTGACTTGAGTTTTAACAGAGTTCTTTTCTGCAGTTCTTTCACCTGAGAAGAATTGCTTTCGCCTACTAGTACATTTTATAGTATACATCCAAAATACATGGTGGAAGGTCAAGATGTTACTCTCAGTTTACACTGATATTGATATTAAATCATACATAAAGATTATCAAATGCTTAGCAAGTTCATGAAATTAAAAAACCTAGCATATCAGAAATCATGGCTATGTGACAATGCCATAGATACATGCCACTGCTGGGGCAATAAATCACAAGAGAAAAGAAAGGTCCAATAACATTGAATACTACAATTTCAAAATGTGTTTTACATTTTACACAATCTACATTTTTAGAAACTGAAAATTGTATTACATTTACTAATTTATTCAAACAATAGTATTATTTTTATACATGATTATTTGGCTAAATAAGATCAGAATTTTGA
Organism: Cariama cristata; assembly: GCF_000690535.1. Classification (NCBI taxonomy): domain Eukaryota; kingdom Metazoa; phylum Chordata; class Aves; order Cariamiformes; family Cariamidae; genus Cariama; species Cariama cristata. The sequence goes on from NW_009636216.1 coordinate 5,031, forward strand.
AAAAAAGCTTGTCAGTCATACAGTTTATCTGCATCTTACCATTTCTAACTGCTATGGATGAATAACAGTTGATTAGCCTGTACTCCTTTGCAAATGGCCATGTAAGCCTAAACTGATAATCAAAACCATAAACCAAAGCAATTCTTTTTCATGGGGTTGCAGTAGGCTTAGCAGTATACGTGTCTGCTGGGGCTTATAGGCTTTATTGCTTAATAGATTAACAAGATGGTTAAAAAATTACACAAGATGAGCCTCTGAAATCTCTAGTTTTCAGATCCTAAAAAAATACATGACTGCAACTGTTTCCATTGGTGCTAATGGAAACTGGTTAGTAGCAATTAAAAAAGTCTGAAATTAGTGCAGAAAGTTTGGAGAGAAGAATTGGTTTCACAAGAATGGAGAAGGATCAGCAAGCATTTAGGAACAACAGGCATGTACAAGGACCCCCCCACACACACACACACGTACACATCATATTTGAACTTCTTTTTCATATTTGAAAGCATCTGATGATTATCTGCTACGTCAAATGAAAGACAAAGTCAATAGTTTCATTTTCTTTTCATTTTTCTGATTTTTTCCCTAACCTCTACATTTTCATGAGTTTGTCTGGTTTGGAGAGAAGGAGGCTGAGGGGCAACTTCATTGCTCTCTGCAGCTTCCTGAGGAGGGGACGTGGAGAGGGAGGTGCTGATCCCTTCTCCCTGGGATCCAGTGATAGGACATGTGGGAATGGTTCAGAGCTGTGCCAGAAGAGGTCCAGACTGGACATTAGGAAGCATTTCTTTACCAAGAGGGTGGTCAAACCCTGGAACAGGCTTCCTAGAGAGGTGATCGATGCCCCAAGCCTGTCAGTGTTCAAGAGGCATTTGGACAATGCCCTTAACAACATGCTTTAACTTTTGGGGGGCCCTGAATTGGTCAAGCAGCTGGATTAGATGATTGTTGTAGGTCCCTTCCAACCAAAATATTCCATTGCATTCCTTTCCATTCCATTCCATTCTATTCTAGATCCCATTTGATCCCATCCCATTCTATTCTATTCTATTCTATTCTATTCTATTCTATTCTGTTCTATTCTATTCTGTGCATAAGATACTTCACAGCCAATGGTCACTAGACATATACTAGAAGACTGAGATCCAGTTTAGTACTGCAAAATAAGTATTAACTAAATAAAGCGATAAAATTATTTTTTAAAAAATGACAGATTAGATTTTTTCCATTTATTTCTTCTGCTATAACCAATTGGACTCTTTTTCTCATAATGTCACCTTCACTATATTGCAAGACTGTAGCTCTGTGTGACAACTTTGTAAAAACCTAAATGTAAAAAAAATATTAAAAGAATTGTTCATTCTTTTCCCTGCTTCTGATGTTGCAATATGTAAGTGACTAAATCACTGTATGCAGCTTTGAAAACACTAGTGGGAGAGGCAGTTTTTCTCTTAACAACCTAGTTTTCCAGAGTCAGAAAGCCTTGAAATTGTACAGTAAGACAAAACACAGAAAAACAGGAATTGTGGGGAATGCTGAAGGGGTGGAAAATGGCAATACATGTACTTTAATTCTTCTTCCTTTTGAGGTGGGATTTATCTCACCTATTGCAGACATCTGTAGTTGAGATAGTGATCCTAGGTTATAAAGTGCATGGTTGTAGGCCCTTTTGAATGTAAATCATTTCATCCTAAAATGGGCATGTAAAATTGTCACACTTTAATAGCGTCAAATTCTCAAGTGACAAAAAAAAAAAGCCAATGCAATAGGCTACTGCATGTGAAGTTCCATTTTAACTGTTCCTCATTCTTCACTTGACTGGTCTTCTTAAATGTAAGCATTGGATTAATGCTAGTAAGCACCTCCTACTGGTGCCAACCTTTTACATATGATTAAATGTGATAAACTTACAAATAACTGTAGATTTATTATGCCTGTACAGATAATGAAAAAAAACTGTTAAAAAAATTTCACATCATAAAAATTTCAGAATTATTTTTATTTCTAGATCAAAAGATTAATTTAAACTGTTCCTTCCTGAGGAACAACTTGCTTTCCATGAAATGATATTTCCTGACCAAAAACTTTTCATTTTTAATATTTCTGGGTTGCTGTAATTGAGAAATCTGTTACTTCAAGCAACTCAGATGCATATCAACAAAGGATTTATGACAGAAGAGATCTCCTGAATGTAGGTTTCAGGCAAAAGTAAGTATTAATCATAGGAACAATAGAATTGTTTGTTTTTCTTGTAATTGAATTATTTGTTTTGGGCAAGGAAGTCTAAGACTTTGTTCAGATAATGAGCTGTTCCGGATCAAACTTCAAAGATGGTTTTGGAAATAATAGTGAAAGATTAAGCTGAGGTGTTTTTTAGCTGGCAGAGTAGGCAGACAGCCTAACTGTTTGCATGTGTGCACTAGGTACTCACTGGTAAGAGATGCTGTTTTATCACTGTAATCTTATTTTCTTTAGAATTTATTATAACAAAAACATGACAAGAATTAGGCCTGAGTCACAAATTAATGTATTTATTGCAAGACATTCATCCTGCTTTTATTTTTCACTGTGTTTCTCAGCTGTGTTGCAGCATTCATGTTTGTGTTCTTCCTTATAAATAAATAAATCCCACATTAATATAAAAGTGATGAGGTAATTTAATAGCATAATCTGTTTGTACTTAGGGAAGCGAATGATACCTAAGTCACTGTCTTTTTCAAGACATGAGAGGTAAGATCCTTGCATTGAGGTCAATGAGAGTTGGGCCAGGATCTCATTCAGTTACTTAAATAACTCATTAACAAATTTCCTATCGCATAAGCAGGCTGATTAATATAGATTGCTTAGAAACTAGTTAAGGGGCAAGACAAGTGACTGTGGCACGGAAATCACAAGATATCGATGACAAGAAAATAAGTTAGTAACTGCTGCATAGTTCCCCTGCATGACATCTGCTCAGCGCTTCTCAGACCTGGTATCTGCAATCTGACTTCCGTGCTCTTTTTAGTTCATAAGACCAGGTCAAGAGGTATCCAAAGTAGAACAGTGACCCATGCAGCCCACAGTGTTGTCTGGAAGACACTTTTTCTTTTTACTGCTCCAATCTTTCTGCCATCTCCTGTCTATAAAGATAAGGGTAAGTCGGACTATGAAGGTGCAAAGGAGCTAAGTGGTTTTGCCTTTGTGAGTGTAGAAGAATTTTAAAATGTTATGCATTTTATTAACTAGAAAAATAAGTAAATTAGTTTATAGAATTAATACTGTTATAATCTAGACCAGGCATATTCTTTCACCCAGAATATCTGCAGGAGTCTGACCTCTTTCAGTGGTCTCATGAATTTACTGCACCCTACTGCTGCAGGGGTCTTTGAGTCATCTCCCATTACCATGCTTGGGTTCACAATGTGAGGTGATACCAAGACACAAGCTGCACTGAAAAAAAGGATTGAAAAGGAAAAAATGTCCCTAATGTCCAACTGACCGTGGGGTTGGAGTAGATGGTCTTCAAAGGTCCCTTCCAACTCAAACCGTTCTATGACTCTATGATTCTGTGTTCCAATCACTATAGTCCAACAGTCCAAGAACATAAACTAGAATTACTCCAAATTAAATGCCTCTAAAATGCACATAGAGCAGGCAGTGGGATCTCAGTGCCCATGGTTTCATTCTACAAATCCTCTGCTATTCATTGCTAAGGTAGTGTGGTCTGTTACATAGGAGAGGACAAACCTCCTGCTGTCCAGGGCCTGGTGGAGCACAGAAACATGTTCATAAATATCAAAGTGCAACAACAAGTGAGATAAGTATTCATGCCAGATATAGCTGTTCATTGGCAGATTACACAGAACCTTATTGCACATTGTACACGTTACTTTTGGTTCTCTGAGTTATTATTTTTCACACCCTAGGATCACTACATCTCTAACATACACAACCAGGAACATTTTGTCTCTAGTTAGTTTTATTGATGGACGTAGATGAAACATTATTTTTTCTATGGAATTAAGTATTGACTTAAATAGAATTTCTGTTGTTGACCTAGGGTCATGAGATGTCATTTCACCATTCTTCAGAGTTTATTAATATTCTGTCATATTTTCATAATATCATCTGGCTTGGTTGCAGCTTCCTGGACAACTTCCTGTATAACTGAATGGGAGACAAACACTGAAAGCTTCACGCTCACAAAGCTCAGTTCTGCTAAGTGAACGCTAAGGCCCGAGTTTTTGAAAACTCTCCTACAAAAGCCAATGAACCAAACTCAAACTCCAAAGTAGAATAGAAATGAAAGTGTGCTTCTGTACATTCTTAAATAAACAAGAGGAAACCAGGCAGCAAAAGCGAGTGAACCTTCCTCCCTGGAATGTGTTTTTTTTCCTTCTTCTGTTTTTCCTTCCAGCATAAGGCTCCTGTTGCCCAAACTGCCCAAGTCACTGGGGTGCAAAAGGTCAGACAGAAATGCAGAGGGAAATTGAGGACTTAAACGTCACTAAATAGTTGAAGAGACATTTTTGTGGAAATACATATATGCTACCCTGCAACCAGTTCATATTCATGTCCTTTGTCCCCAACTTTTGCTGCTTGTGTAGAGAAATTGAATTGTGAGAGGCAAAGCTCAGGTTTTGGACCATCGGCAAGGTACTTGAGACAGTTTTGCACTACCTTGTGTTCTGATTTGCTTTTGTCAAAGCACTTTAATTTGTTTGATGGATAGACTAAGGTCACTGTTAGCCAATCTGACAAATGACTAGCAGCTCAACCTCTTCAAAAACCATGTTGTATTTATGGATATTCCATTATTTCAGCTGAAATCAGGCAGCATGTGTACTTCTTTCCAAATATTGACCAGGCTCTGACTGTACTCCAGCCAGCTGGCTGCACATTGAATCACGTGGTCGGACTGGCAGTTTGGAGCAATCCATGAGGAAAATGTGGGGAGCTAAATGCTGGATAGGAAATTAAAGAGCACTGCCGTAATCTGGCCTGTACCTTGAAGCAGCTTGGCTTTGGCTGCTCACGCAGAGGAGACAGTGTGTGAGGGGAACCTGATACAGCTGGCAGTCACAGATATGGGACTGACTTCAACTGGTCATGTATTTTCCTAAAACCCAGATGAGCACCAGTGCACCACATGTCATCTTTTGGGCCACACTTGTCCCAGACAAGATCTGTTTAGCAAGAATGAGTAAAAAGTTGACACAGCAAGAAAGCATGCACATGAACTCCTCAGGGTATGCAGCATTATTGGTAACCTCCTCACGGAAAATCTGGCTTGGAGCTGTTATGAAAACAAAACACATATTAGCAGTAATTAGGGGAGTTAGAGAGAGAATTATTCACACCAACAAAGCGCTCTCTCAGGGCTTGTATAAGACAGTCATAAACCCTGCTGACTGCAGCCAAATCAACAGAATGGCAACTGAAACCGGGAGCACAACAGGCAAGAGATCAAGCTGGAAAAACCAGGCACGGCAGGCGGCAGAGCTGGAGAACACAGACCAGAAGGTCCCATGCTGCATCACAGCCAGCGACTGAGTCCTGAACACTCATCTTTGACATTTGACCCATTTGGCAGTGGGTCTTGCACCCCCTGTAAGAGTCCATCCCATGCAGCAACCCTTGCAAGCACCCCTGCAGCTCTCAGCAAGACGTGGTAGAGACTTTGGTCCCTTCCTGGCAGGGAAGGGGCTGTAGCTCACACCACCCCATCGTTTACTGTGGTAAAACCTGGGTGACACATTGGGTAGCTTTGCTTACTAATTACCACCATCTGAAAGTGGCATGACTAGTCACAAGTGGGTACGATAGTTGCAAAATCAATGAGGCGTTCAGAAAGCTTGAAAGGGAAGAATTAGTAGAAATGCAAATTGCAGAAAAGATTCAGAAAATAGATGTAAGTTATGCAACAGCTATTGGTCTATGTTGTGTAACAACTTTTATATACTGGTATATTCTATTAAAAATACAAAAGTTGTTATGGCATTTCTATACTGATCTACCCTAGGTACGTCTTCAAGAATAAGTTAGATGTCAGAAACCAGTTCAGACCATCAAGCAATCAGGGGCTTCTCAGATCTATATAGAAATGCAGCTGAAGATTTGAAGCTGTAGCATAGTTCAGTTTTGTTGTATCATATCTTGAGAGCTGTGAAATTTACCTACTAGTTCTAATCAAAGACATTTAGAAATCTTTGTTTAGTTGTATAGGGAAGAGATGGAAAGATTTTCCCTTTCACTCTGTTAACGACAGTAAGTTTGCAAACTTAGAATATACAGTGCCTATGCCCTGCAAACACACCATTCTGGATCAACTCAGCACTTGTTATTTTAGGATCGATGGCAATCATTCCTCAAGGCCCCCTCCAAGGTTGCATCTTGTATGAACTTGGGAAAGAGACAGCTCCTGCTGTGAAAGATTTACCAAGTAAAAATACAAATAAATGAGGTTAAAAGTCCAACCAGCCTTCTTAGTTACATGTGTCACAAGATTTGTTTCTTTTCTTTGTTTTGTCTTGGTTGTTTGGGAGACAGACGAGGAGAAGGATGAATCAATGAGGCTACATATGGACCAGTAAAGAAGAGAAGAAGAAAGAAAGAAGAAAAGCCTCCTACCAGCCTGGTCATGACTGTCAGCCTGCTGGTGGAATGCCAGAACTGTGCCTGAAAGACTTATTTGAAAGAGGGCAAAGATTCAGTCACACAGCTTTTTCTATGCTCCCAGGACATTCAAAACACCGCATGTCAAACCATGGATTTCAAAACCCTGACTGATGTCAGCTGTGCAGTGTGAAAAGATAACAAATTTGGACTTTCAAATTAAGAATGTTTTTCAGCAAAGAGATATTAAAGGCACTCCTGCTGGGTCGATGCTTGAGATGCTATAAATACTTTACCAACTCAGAAGTGAGAGCTTTTTCCCTAGCAATAGGTCTACACTTTAAGGTTTGTTAGTTGCCTGATCATTTATATAATCCCGTAGATTCAGGGGTTTTGTCTGTCTCTCCTGACCATAAAAAACCTTGGGAAATCAACAGTACAATTAATTAAGTATACTTAATACTGCTGTTCAGTCTTTTTAATGTTACTCTTGTTTCATTACTGAATTTCCGAAATGCCTTATACTAAGACTGTTACAAATCTTTTAAAACTAAAAGCAGCTGGCTAGACAGTCTTCTAAGGAAGCAGGTTCACCATACCTAAAATTACTTTTCCCTTCTTGGACGTCATTTTCTAAACAAAAGGATTTGATACGTTTTGTGTTTTTCTCCTAAATATCAGCTTGCCAGTGGAATCTCTGAGATAGAAATAAGGTATTTATTCTATCCTTACTGTGTCCTATTTTATGCTTTCAGAATATGGAGTAAAAGCTGGTATCCTATTTTAATGCAAACTCTGTCAGGTTCATTAATGAGATAAAGCTTTAACTGAAGAATAATTTTGGAGAAAACCCATCAATTCTTGTATTTTAAGCGCAAGTAGAATATGTGCCCATATTTTCTGATGCTGTATTCCTCTACCTAACTAGTGAATGATCAGCTAACGATCATGATGACATTCACCAGTGATTATATTCTGATTCCATTAGTCTTTAACTGAATATAGGCATACTGTGACTTATATTGCAAGCAGCACTACTACTTGCCCCACCTGCTGCTACCCCATGACTTCATGCAGTGTTTAATGTCTATACTGATAGAAAAAGCATTGACTAAACAAGTATCCAATAAGCAAGAAAACAGTCGAATTACCTGACCTACAGTCTGAGCACATAGAACAACATTTGAGTTTAAATGTTAACGAGAAAAACTGAATTACAGTTTACCCTTGTAGACCTAAGACTCTCTCACCACTGGAGTATCTCAGATTTCTTAGCATGCAGCCATACAGCTATCAATCGCATAGCAGTGATAAAACATTTCAGTTTTGTGTCATTATTACAGAAGGGTCAAGGGAGGTTAATAAAACTTTATCAACCCCTAGCAATATTTTTGTCTTACTGTTAGTAGAACATAGTGACCACTGGTAAAAATTCTTAATGTCCCAAAAAATATCGAGAACATAAAACCAAAACAGTAATGTCTGGGTAATACTTGGATCTACTCTGTGGGTTTTTTCTATGAACAGAGCAAATGAAAGACAAAAAAAATTAGACAGGCATGTTGAGTGCATTTGTGTTTATGGTTTCACCCACGTCACACTTTGATGGGCCAGGAAGTTGTATGTATTTCACTGCAACTGTGCAGTGCTGCTGGTTCTGTAAGCATTAAGTATGTCCAACAACCCCGTGTGGGAAGGTCCCAACGAATATAAACAGAATCCAGAATAGTAATGGACTTTCATGTAAATAACTCTCAAGAAATGTCATATAAAACAGATGTGCCATCTGTGTGACTGAACATATTCTTCGTTAGAAAGCAGACATCACTAAATATCTAATTTCTAATGACATCAGTAAAAGCTCTGTTCATTATGCCCAATGAGACATGCTTCTACACTTCTACAACACCGAGGCATGATTCTCTGTCTCAAAAGAAACCCACGCTAGTGAAGTCAGTCTACTGATTTGTCCTGATTTCTCATGCATTGAGAGAATAAAGGAAAATGAAGGCTGAAAGAAGTACCAAACAGTAAAAAAACTGAAGACTTATTTGTTGTCTTGGAGCAAACTAGGTTAGAATGTATCTGAAAGCATTATCTAGTTATTTTTACTTCAAAAGTGGTCTAATGGATTTCATAAAGCCATTCATGTCCCTCAACTATTATGCAAACAGTAAGTGCTTTACTGGACTGGGACCTCACTTGGTTTCAACTGTTAAGTGATCAGAAATACTGGGAGGAAGGTCAGAGACATTGTGTTTCATGAACATTCAGCACCAAAAGTGTTTGGGTTTTCTCATATCATCCCTTTAAACTTTAAAGAACATCACCTCATTGAGTTTAAGAGATTGTGTGATTAAGACATCGCATTTTAAGTACATTGACATCAGTTTCCAGCTAAGGATAGGGATTATCAAAGTGAATAAAGAGCAAAATACGCTGCTTGATGACACTTCTATTGAGTCTTTTCTGTCTCTAGGAAAAATCAAAGCACATGAACATGCTTGCCCAATTAAAACCAATGGCAGAAACACAGCATGGCCCCAAATCCTGCTCTATTTAGTCTGTGACTGTAGTTTTTTTTTTTTCTTTAGTTTAGAGGTTTAGAGGTATGGTTTAGCTGGGGTTTTGTTTTTTCCAGCTTTCGTGAAGGGACTTCCAATGATGCAGCTTGAGGCAGTTAGGCACTCAAGTGACAATGAATACCCATGAGATTGAAAACTCCTTTGAAAATCCTACTGCAACTTTCTTTTCCGTTGTCCCATTTGTTTTTAATACTCTGCAACCTTCATTTCAATTAGCCAGGTCCCAGAGCGATCCGCTCTCTCTCAGTGATTACCAAACAATAGGAAAAGCAATACAAATCTAACAGCTTTGACGCCTGTTAGAAACTTTCCCATCTGTGTATCATTTTAAAGCACAGTGTCTGTGGTTTTACCATGCCAAGAAGGGTGGCCTAGGAAGTCTTTGCGCTATAGCAAGTAAACAACTGGAAAGTCATAGCAGGATATGGAATATTATCTGAAAGAATAAAATAATTAACCTTTGAGGGCTAGAACTGGTTCTAGCTTTATATCTGTAAGACTTTCCATACACATGCTCACAAAACAGAAGATCTTGTCAAAACAGCACATGAGGTTTATGCAGCTTTACTGTATTTGTAATATTTCATCAGCAAAACAGTTAATTACAATAAAACAATTTTGGGCTAGAAGGAATAATGCTGCAGTTCAAAAGCTGATAATGCCAGTGTTTATAATGATCTACCTCATAGCTGACATTTCTGTAAAGGCATTAGAACAAAAATTATTCCAGCTTCTTCAGTTCCTCCAAGTCCACATAGCTTTTTTTTCTGAATAATTACTGCATAAACTATTTATAAACTTCACAACAATATTTTCTGAATCCCCTCTCATGAGGCAAGAGAGACCCAAATAGGAAAGCTATATGACCCGTGCAAGCATTAGATTGCTACTCCTCTTGTAGATCCTCTTTAGCAGGACATTACTCTTGTGTAAACTGGATGTTATTCCATAGTCTTAAATCCTGCATCTAAAAGTTAAGTGTAGAACCAGTATGAGAATACTCCTGTGAACACTTGCACATCTGTATTAGGATCGTATTTTTCACTACCACCAGAAGAATAAGATACAGAGCCAACTTCTATCCTCAGTCACTGGTGTAAATCCAAAGAATCCTCATCAAAATCAGTGAACTTATTCCAGATTTACACTCCTGGGCCTAAAGCAGAGTTCAAGCTGTCTTGCTTTAATATTCTTCAGTTAAGAAGAATGTCTGGCTCTCCAGAGCTCAGAAACTGTAAGTCTGTGTACTGCCAGCTTAACAATAAAAAATCAGATTCTTTTGTGTTCTATTCCTGAACACAGATAAAGTGAAATGACATCGACTCCAGCCCCGACACTTCTGTTGCCAGAAAACAGGAGCGTGTTAAAAAGCATCTTTCTGTCCAAATGCATCCATTACTATTATTTTGTCAGCTCCCCAAGCAATTCATGAAGTTCTTTTTGTACTCTGAGGCTGACTGTCATGGAGAAGTTGAAGGTTGGTTCCTCTAACTCTTCCTCCCCTGTTCTACCAAAATACTGAGTTTGGTGTGTCTTAAATCCTGTAGCATAATGGCTGTGCTTCCCGGTTCTATGTGTGCAGTACATCCACAGGTAGTCCCAAAAGGCTGTGGCTTTTGCCAGGAGGCATTTCTTTTCCTTCTCTTGATCAGAATATCCAGGGAAAACGCTCAAATTAAGAAGTAAGCTTAGAAAGAAGGATCATTAAGTGCTTCCTACTAAAAAAGAGCATTGGGGAATAGAAAGAAGCTAGAATTTCCCTCTGCCCTTTTTTCTTGTACCAAAATATATGCATAGAAATGAGAACTTGGAAAAGCTTGCAGAGATTTAGAAAATCATCTCAGGCATCCAGCCACAGAAAATTCTGTGAGTGCGGGACGTGACAGTACAGGCTAGCCCAGAACAGAACTACCTCATTGTTAATGCAGGTCAAAGAGTCATTGAAACACAATAGTGAATCACAAACCTGTAATATTCAGCAAAGCGATGGGACCGGACAGCAAATGTACACCGGTCTGCCAGCTAGAAAAGTGTGTGGGATCAGCACAGAAGAAATTGGATCACAGAGAGCATTGCTTATGATCATAAGGGAAATAGCAAGACAAAGTACTAATCTATGCAAGCCCATGGAAATAAAGAGCAGAGAATCAGAGTTTGCTTGTACATAACACAGAGGATTTTGTTTCATACCAAAAGAAGAATAAGGTATTTGAAATGGGATTGCCCATTACTGTGGGAAAGATCAGTGGAGGAACAGTGCCACAAACCACCTACCAGCAAATTCTAAATCACCAGAGCCCTTGAACGTTTTTCCTCTATCAAATAGTACCTGTCTGTCAGTTAAGACTGAGCGCTGTAGCCACAGGTCTGGATTAGTTTTCAAGATCACATTTTTATATTACCTGAACAGCTGGAAAAAATCCTCCCTTCTAGAAGGGGGCTGTAGAATATGGTGCCTTGCCAAGGTCACTGAAGAATATTAATGGAAAATGGCTAACTGCTGTATAACTGACAACACTAAATACGCAAGGAGGCTGGGGGGAGTGGCATAGGAGTGCTATTTGGAACTGATCTGAGGAAGTATAAAGGCATTCTTCATACATGAAGAAAACATGTGTGCTTTAACTGGAAAATTCTACCATTTTCTAGAACGCAGTCCCCAGTTTAAGTAAGATCGTTGCAGTGGAGAAAGAAGCCCATGGGGCAGAGGCTGTTATTCCAGGCCAGGTAGCAGGAACGCCAGATCATACATGTTTTAAAAGCACTGTGGAGGGGAATGAGGCAAGGAGAAGGAGGGGACTGGAAAGGCAGGCCTTGCTGATGGCATGCACGTCATCCTCTGGAAAATTCAAATAAGGGAGCAACACCGATCTGAGTAACTAACTTAGCAATTGCAGCTCATATTCCAAAATAGCTCACTAAATCAAGGGCAATTTTTTTGTTATGCTAGAAGGAAAATTATATTCTCTAGCTTAGGATGTAAGGCAGGCCCGCACTGCAGCCAGCTTGCGGGCCAGGTCTGGCCCACAAGGCAGTCTCTGTTGCCCACCGGGGATGAGGCAACGCGCGCCTTTTGCCTGTGGGCTCCCCAGCTGGTGCCAGTCAGACTATTCACATCTCCTGATTGCCGACTGGCCTAGAAGAAAGTTCTGCCATATACTGGCCCTGCCAGAAGACTCGTATCTCCTGGTTGGCGACTTCCCTCTGCTTCTTCTCCCCTCTTATCCCTCCCGTGCAGCACATCATACAGTGTCTCAGAGCCCGAGCTAACCAGCGAAAGATGAGAGAGAAGGCATTGGAGTGAATGGACAAAGCTGGAAGGGCAGCAGGAGGTGTTTGAGTGAGTCTTAGGAAGTGGAAATCATTAGCAGCCTCTGAGCTCGTTGGAGTTGCAGCCTTCTGCAATAAAAATTCATTTAAGAGGAAAAAGTGAAAGCCGTTTCCTGTGTCATAAGGATTCTTTCCCCTCTGTAACGTGGCCAGTTTGGTCTGAGGGCGAGACTGGTGTCGCAGGGCGGTCAGGTAACACCGCCAGCACGAACAGCTCTCCAGAACCTCAGGCAGGCTGTCAGGGCACTGCGTGAGACCGAACACGGGCAAGGAAAACAAAACGTTTTAGCCAGTTCTTTTTCAGACATACGAAAGGCAGAGGGTTTGAGTTATTCCAAACAGACAGGTCAAATATCTTAAAGTACCAATGCTGCCTGGTTCCAGGTGAGACACGTGGAAACAGGAAAATGCAAGCATCTGTTGGTTTGCAGGTGGGTTTTTGCTTCTTTGTTTTACAACACTTTGTTTTATTTGTTGCATAAGTACAAAGGTACATTTTTTAACAAATAAGGGAGTGACAGCATGGCAGTCCCAGGTGAGGGTGCAAGGCACACACACCTTTACTTTAACCCTATGAAAGCTTCAGCAAGGTCTGCTCCGTGGGCATTGCCAGGGCTGGGCAATACTTCAACGTAGTCACAGCAGCTGGGAGAACCAAAGGACCAGACGTCTGGCTTCACATACAGCCTGGTGGGGTCTGGAGCAGAGGAGAGAGGGAATGGGGAAGCCTTTGGCTGTTGGAGAGCAGTTGGCTTTTATTATGGTCTTCCCAGCTATCACATAGCCTTCCAGAAAGAAAACTTCGGGAACCCCTATTTCAGTACATTTTGCTCCTTCCAGAGGAAAACATTCCCTGATTCGGGAAGCAACCTTCAGGCTGTGTTTGCCACCAGAGCAGAGCGAAGAGGAGCCAGCAGTCAGTGAGGAGCAGACCCTGTGCCTCTGCCCAAAATAAGGACATGTTTCCAAGCTCGTGCTCGCATCCCTGTGCCAGGGACTCTGCTGGCAGGGGCTAAGGCACCTAGAAGGGGAGGTCACACTGTACAGCCTGCCACCGGCGAGCCAAATGCCTTTCACAGCGGTTAAGCCCAGCCATTATTTAATATCTGCTGCCCGGAGCCACCGCGTCTGTGCTGACATCATCTGGTCAGGTTTTTTTTACGCTTTCTAACAGAAACTATGACACACTCCAGCAAGACTAGACACTTAATGCCAAGAAACAGACAGTGTAACTCAGGCCCCCAGATGGGTTTGAATAATTTATTTCTAATTCAGCTTCAGTTTTACAACTTTTGGAAGAATGTTTTTGAGACTAAAACTTCCATATGCAGATTTTCTTTTCACAGAGCAATGAAACTTTTGATAACATATTCAATAATTTCAAGATGAAAAATCAAATATTTCAGAATATGCTTCCCTGATAATATAGTATATATGTTCACTTGATCATGACAGATTTTCCTGTGGTAAGCATCCCGTTTAAACATGACCCTAAGTCATATTTTTCTGACAATGCCTTTGGTATACAGCAAGAACTACATCAAAAGGGTTGTTAACAGCTGAAATCAATGCCACCCACATACTGGTAAAGAAGAAAAAAAAAAAATAACTTTGTTTCAGCAATTTACTATGATGCTGTTGAGTATTAGATCAAGGAAAACAGTTTGATAGCAGAAGCTGATTGGGAATGTAGCTATTTTGTCTAAAATTATATATAATTTTACCAATAATTCAGAGCCATCTGGAGCCTGGCAAAAAAAATGCATAGGAAAATTACAGCTGAGCTGATGATTTTCGTTTTCCAAACAGGACAGCAAAGGTCCATTGCTGCTTGATACCATTCCACCTACTTCCTCAGAATAAATGCAGACATGTATATCAATTAAAACACTGCAAAACTCTAGTTACATGCTACAGCTGAATTTTATGGAATTCTTCCATTTAAATTAATGACAGAAGGATTCATCATCAGAGACCATGGAGCTCAAGAAAAAGGCATATTTTTACGTTACAGCAGAAAGGCCCAAAGGTTAGAAGACTAGTTTTTCTGACTGTGCCTAGAATCTCTTCCAAAGCCAGAGATGTCCAGGGAAAGATTCACATGGAACATGCTGGATTTCGGATCCACATCTCGATAAGTTTACTGAGGTGGCAACTTTTTCTGTTTTCAGTAAAAGAGAGATGGGAGTTGGGGATGAAGAGGGAAATCCAGGAAGAACATAAGAAATAGTAGGAAAAAAGCTTGTCATCAACCTTCAAGACACCAATGGAAAGAGAAGAGCTGGCAGTGTCTTCAGGGAAGTGCCAGACTGCTCTGACCTGCCACAGAAATGTCCGTAGTGTCTTCTCCCGCCATTTGCCATGTGCCTTGTCTCAGGAACCGCTTCCCACATTGTCTTCTGAGTCAGCAGCATAATCCCACTGCTGAATATCATCAAACAAGAATGTGAAGGAGGGAAAGTACCAGCAGCTGTACTACTCTCCAGCAAGAGGGTAAAGGTCCTTTGAAAATGTGAATTTGTTTACAGAACAACAAGTAATTGTTGCCAAAGACCATATTGACTTCAGTGTAGCTGAACACATTACTTGGTACAGCAAGAGTATTTTTTATGGAAACTTATACTGTATAATTTTCCTATGCTAACTCCGTAGATCTTTACTTCAAAATAACAGAAGCTTGAAATAATTAAAGATGTAAATGAATCAAATAAAAATGCCCATAATATATCATACTTTCTCTAAACCAGAAAGCATGATTTAGTGATAGTAGAAATAACAACGTGAGGCAAGGGTGGAGTGTTCTTGCCTCCTTTATAATCATGAACCTCAACAAAGTCAAATTTTTATTCATGATGTGTGAAATTGGCCCTGAATCTCTAATAATTCAAACCCAAAGTGTCTCTTTAAAACCCAGGTCTCATTTTTTTCCTTAAATCATTTATTATAATAGTTTTGCAAATACTGGTTCTCCTCCTGTGCTGCAGAAAGACTAGAAAACTTTGTTAAGCGTTTTCAGTTAACTATTTTTTAGAATGAAGTCATACTTTTTATAACTTTATAAACTGGGTACTAGCAGTAGTATTTCACTCTTCATATGTGATTCACTGTGTGAGAAAAATAATGCTTTTTCCTGTGTTATGAGTCTATTTTTCATAAATGGAAGAAGTCACTTTTTCCTGCCCCTACAATGTCCGTGTCTGGGTCAAGATTTTAATGGATTTGTACATTCATTATAAATGTTTTGCATTATTAATAAAAATAACTTTTCAAAATGGTCATAATACCATTTTTATTACAAATACAAAGAGTTATTTTTTTGCTAATAGCCGAGACAGATTGTTTTCTTAGAAATGTTAGTGTGGATAACTCTCGTCAGAGAAAAAAAGGGAATATTACAAAAGGCCTCAAATACAGCAGAAGTAGATGTCTGAAATCTAACGACAAGCATGCTCATGTGTTTATCAGGGCAATATGCTCGAAGACCTAATGACCTGGATTTTTATTCATGAGGTCAGTATCTATACCTATGTTTTATTTTACACTACAGTTCCACAAGCAGTCTGTTCTGGCACAAGGTAATAGTACTTTTGCTAAAACGGGTGGCATGTCTTCTCCTGTCGTCCAATAACCATTCGCCCCTGTTACTCCGTTACATAGACGCTAACGCATACAGCTGTATATGAAGTCAATCAAACAGCTCACCAACACACATATTCCTTTGAAACGTGTAACTTAGGGCCTCCAGTGGTCAGTCATAAAACACTGGAAAAAAATGGATATGGGACAGATTGCAGTAGATTCAGCTGGACACACCAGTCAAAATTAATATCATTAATCGTGCAGCTCCAAGCCTTTGCTACAAACCCTTCTCTCTGCACTGAAATTGTGCTATGCTATACTGGTGCATGTTTTTACATGCACTTCATAGTGGAGATAAAAACTAAAGAAAGGTATAGTGGCAGAGCAAAGCACAGTCCGTAAGAGCGGTGATAATCTGTGGAATTCATTGCCTACAGTTGTTAGAGATTCTGAATCTGTTCCTCGTTTGAAGTTTTATTTGAAGTTTAATGTTTTGGATATGTCTTTTTCTAAATATATGTACGTTTGTACTTGCTTCCAAGGTTACCTGTATTTTATTTTTAAAAATAGATTAACATTAAATACTTGCAGACCATTTTAAAAGTCACTGAAATTAATGGAAAACCTCCCAATGACTTCATTGGTCTTTGGATCACATCTTTAGGGAACTCTCTTCTTACAAACAGAGATTATCAGGCCCTTGTAGAGTATAAACCAGTATTGACATTAATGCAATCAGAGTGATTTATAATAGCTGAATATACGATTCTACCTCCGGTGAGCCCGGTTTTCCAAAACCTGAATCATTTTAATTGCCTTGTGAGTATTTTAGCCATACATCATTTTGCAGTGGACCACAAGAGGGCTTTGAGCAACAACTACAAAATTCATTAAGACCTGTCAAGTTCTACTTTAGGTAGCCTTGTGGACACCCTGCTGAGCTGCTATGTCTGATTACCGCAACTTTACAGGGCTATCTTTTCACTTGTGGAACTGCATAGAGAATAAACTAAGCACTTTGTCCCAGTCACCAGTACAGATACAAGTTCTGTTGCTGTGTAGCTTTGATTTATCCAGAAATGCTACTTTGGGACGACTTTCACAGTACATATATCTGTGCAGTAGAAAGAAAAAAGCAAAAGCAAAGTAAAAGCAAAGGAATTGCATTTTATATCTAGTTTTAACATTTTGAAAATCTACATTAAAATTTCATCTCTTTTAAAATGTGATGTTATTACAGAGGTTTTTTTTAAAGACAGAAACTTGGAACTTTACAGTGCAGCTTAGCTGTTCATACAACTGAAAAAGAATGACAGAAAGAGAGATAATATGTATTATTTAGTTTCAGAAATAAAAGTATTTTAGATGAATTTACATTGATTCAGGTCTTTCTGGTGTTTATATATGACAACATCTAAAAGAACCACTTAAGATAAGAATAAATAAACTGAATTTGTGTGTTAATAATGCTATCCATTTCTTTGTTTACAAAACATAGTAATAATTTTGAATAATAATTGAAATCATAGCTGTGTGTTTTATGTGAGATTCTTTAAAATAGTTGTACTTTTGCTCAGCACCAAAAAACAAAATAATCTTTGAACACTATTCAAGCTTTGAGATATGTTGCAATATGGCTAACAATGGGGACCTGCTATAATGGCAAAAATATTTTATTTCTCCTTCAGGCTAATTAATGCGGAAAATGTCTCATTTTTACAACCTATATCTTAAACCTTTGACAGTTATACAAATGAAGTAATTTTTCTGAAAAAAAAAAAAAAAAAAAAAAAAAAAAAAACTGGGGCA
>NW_009636216.1:22958-26871 GCF_000690535.1 Cariama cristata
GAAAAACTCTGGGCTACTTAAAATTATAACCTTTGGAAAGGGCAGACCTTCAGTTCCTCAGCAGAACATTTAATCCACAGCACCATAACAGTTTCTCACAGAGTTTCTCATTACAGTGCCTACTTTATGTGCACCCTGCCAAAATCAATCATGCTTAGAAATTGGAACATTCTTCAAGTTAACAAACCACTTATTTGCTTTAAAGGCCTGATCTAAAATCAATTAAGGCCAAAAGAAAGACTTCCCTTGGTCGGTATCAGAAGTGATTGACGTTTTGGTGACATATTTTGCAGGCTTCACTTATCAATGGATGAAAGCAAACTGAGGGGAACAGAAAAATTATGGTCCTGATTGCAAGAAGCTCTTTGGGTTTCACGTTTAAAGTGTTATCTCAATGGTCAGTGCTAGCTCAGTAGTAAAAGCAGAGTGACTTGCCCCAAATGTCCCAATTTTTTTCATCCCTCAGGTATAAGGCAAGGAACTCAATAATCATTAAAACGAATTTGGCAGGAGGGATGTTCTGCATTGGTGGGGACTAATTCCACCAAAACTTTTGGCTTTTAGCAGTGGCAGGGGAATGGGAGTGGAGGCAGACACAAAGTCAGTCCCACTAATACTTGATGGTCCAAGCAATTTGCCAGCTCTGAACACCATGAATGGCTCACAAAGGATGGTGCTTGAAGTATTCACTTTATCTTTGACAGAATTAAATTTTACCAACATTGGTAAGAAACCTCAAGCCACCCATTGTAAAAAAAGGTGAACTATGGAAAAAGGCAATGTCTTTGAGATAGGTGGGGTCTGAAGGCATCATCTGAGTGAATACTGAAGGAGTAATGAAGGTGGATGGGATACGCGTGCTGGGTCCAGGAAGCAACAGGCACTGGTGTATTTGGGACCAGGTCAGGAGAACTCCTCTGGGTGCTGCACAGCACCAAACCTTCCCTGCTGGCATCACACAGAGGGGAACTGCCTACGGTGTATCTTTCAGAGTAACCAAGAAAAATGCACTTAGTCCATGAAGTAAAAAGTTTTGCTGCCAATGTCCTGTGCTGTACACCACAGTGTTTCAAGAGGAACTGCTCAGAATGGCACTTTTCCCTTCAGCTTCCCTCCTTACAAGGGACCGTAGATAAAAAGCTGAAACAAAGGATAAAAAAACATTGACAGTATTAGCCCAAAAGTTAATAGACATCCAAAGCATAACTTTTTTGCATAAGGTAAAATTCATCTAAAATAATTCACTTTTTGAATTATGCTTACTGCTTCATTTTCTAGGCAAGTACTTCAAGGTGCTGACTGCTGAGTTTTGCAGTCATATCATGTGCTATAAATCATCCCATTGACTTCAAGGATTGAGCCTTTAATTTCTTTCTAGTGTCTTAAATATTAATTTAATAAGACACTTTTTTATAAGCAGTATTGTATTCACGTTCACATTGTAGCTTTTAAAAAAAAAGTCAGCAGTTCCCATTTTCCTAGATTATTCAGCTCATGAATGTACCAAATAATTACTTTTTAAGAACATACATTATCTGTACCTGGACTTTCTTTGACAGAAAGATTCATATTCCACTTAAAACTTAATTTATATATGATACCACAGGTCATTAAACTGTGAGAGAAGATGTAATTGCTGGACAGCCAGGAAAAGGTGAGTTTAACAGAAACAAAGAACAGAGGGTCTATCAAGAGGAACCACTTAATAGAGCACAAAAATTTAATTAAATTGCCTGAGGACCATTTTTGTTCATTTTCTGAAACATGTATTTAACAGTTAGAAGTTAGACAGTTGGAAGGTAACAGGCATTTGTTAAAGATTTAATACTTCTGCCATTTCTGAATGCTTCCTGAGCAGCCTTATATACACTATGTCTCCTAGTTCAGGGTTTTATATGGTATGCTAATGCCCCTTTTGCTTCTTTTAAAACTTATTTCATTGTTTTCACACACAGCATGCATCCCGTCTCAATTGCCCCAAACCTCCATCACAATCCTTTTGCCCATCTCTTTCCTTCCCACTTCCTTGCTTATCGCAATCCTTTAGCCCATCTCTTTCCTTCCCACTTCCTTGCTTCTCCGTCAGGGAAGGATGCTTTGCCTAAGCTGGAGACTGATTATTGGTCTTGCTTCCCTGTTAGACTCCTATTTCATTTCAAGGTGAGCACCATTAAAGCCTTTCATGTCAAGGTCAGTGCTCAGAGGAGACCTTCCTAATTGCATCCTCCTCTTGGCAGACATCGCTGACCTGAATGCTGCTCAGCCCCTGACACAGAGTTCTGTCTTTTCTACAGCAAAATGGCAGAGTTGGTGCAATATGCTGCCATAAATTGGAAGGTTTAGTTGCTTCCCCTCACTACAGAGAGCTTTGCAAAACATTTTAATTTCTTTCTGCCTCTGGCAAAGAGCAAAAAAAGTCAGAACAACTCAGGAATTCAAAGATCCCTGAGGGGCAGGCTTTGGCTGTGTGTTTAAACAACTGTATTGTTCCAAAGCGAGGAGTGGATACAGCCCTCATGCAGAGAGGGGCAGGGATCAGGGTGGCTGCACAGTCTTGCATTTGCCCCCATCTCACCGCAGTCAGGACCATCTGCAGGACTGGCAGTGCTTTCAGACTCCAGGGCAGCTCAGGAGAGCCAGAGCAAAGGAGAATGAGGCAAGAGCCTCGCACAGGCTGTGCCTGCCTCTTGCAGGCTGTTTCTTAATTTCCCAGTAGTTAAGAACATTTCCCCTGCGTTAAGAACATTTTGCTAGTCGTTGCACTGTTTTGTGCATACCAGCAAACAGCTATAATTTATATTATAGATGTGCCTGCGTTAAGAACATTTTGCCAGTCGTTGCACTGTTTTGTGCATACCAGCAAGGCATCGGTAGGGCGAATCTGGAAAGGTGAAATTCTGCTGTATTTTACCTCGTTCTGGTGCTGGTTCTTCTATCTCGGGGAGTTTCCAGTTCAGTGCCACCGACAAGAGACCTGCTGTCTCCGTCCATGCTTGTCAGAGCTGCTCATTGTGACGGAAGAACAGTAAGCCCTTAGGGGAACAAAATAAGGCATCATGCATGCCAGGCTCTGTCTGTCAGTGAAGATGTGTGCCGGTAACTTCAGGTCAGCAATTAACAGTCACAAGTGTAATTGTGTCAGTCTCACCTTTCCCAGAAGCTGCTGCCTGGAGCTAGAGATGTCACAATCTCCTTAGAAAAGGGAGATGCAAATGGTAAAATCATTAGACTGAAGGTATTTTGAGGCAGGTTTCTCAAGTCTGAACAATATCTCAAATTTCCCAGGAGTCTCTCTCTTTGAATTTTTTTTTTTTTAATACTTCCCCCTGCAGTTAGATTATTCTATCTCACTCTTTGACTCAACAACTCAGTGCAATGAAGGAAGCAATTTGAGGATAGTGACTAATTGGTACGGTATTTCTTATATCAGATATTAAAGCAATATAAAATCACAAAGAAGAGCATGATTTCATGTTCTAACAATATACAGGATGAACATAACTTAATGGCTGAAAAAGCAAAGGTTAAAACACCCACCATTCATTTCTCTTTGAGCAGAAAATATTTAGCAGATGTTTTTCAGTTCCTACAGGAAGATCAGCAAATTCAGTCTTCAGGGAAAGGTGTGGATGCACATGTATACATGTATGTGCATGTGCTCTGGTCTCACCTCAGTCTGATTATTTACATGGGAGAGAAATGCATAAACTGAAAAAGGTAAAGTTGTGAATAGCTGTATATCTTTAAATTGCATAAGGTATTAAAGGCATCTTAAAATTAGTGTGTACTGGGAGAAGTCTGTAAATTATAAAGAATGCCACTGTTATTTTCCATAAGACTGGGGGAGTCAAGGTCTTTCATTTGGCTTCAGGATTCCCTGATGACTATTTCACATTCCTATTCTAGACAGGAA
>NW_009636216.1:26902-41247 GCF_000690535.1 Cariama cristata
ATACTTACATAGATTAAGAGTTACCATGGTTATCAGTGTCCAAAAAATACTTTAGAAGGCTAAACAAATCTGTAACTACTAGAGATTAGGGTGAAACTTTTCTGGTATAATCTTCCACACCTATAAATCTATTTTCAGTTTTCCATATTTTCTTCTGAAGCAATTGGTATGACTCATCATCAGAAACAGGATATTAGATAGACAGACTATGAGTTGGTTCTCACTTATATTATGTCAGCTCCTTTATTTGGGTTGATTTGCAGAGATTAAGGTGACATTTCCTATTTGGTCATCATATGACACTATGGCCATGTAATCTACCCATGTTCTTCCGTTCATCCTCATTCAGTATGACGGCTGTTCCCATCTCTCTTGGTGGAAAGATAAAATCTGTAAGTGATGGTGAGATATCAAGACAATTGCAGAAGATAAATGTTCAGTCACATACATATCTTGAGGTAAATAAGGCAGATAAAATACCCATTAAATAAAATTTATGAACAAAAAAGGAAGACAAATGTTGGCAGACCTCATCTGAATGATTCACCCAAAGTAAGTTTCAGTGATATCATCCTTGTCATGAAGCAGTCATAAAAATGCTAGTAATGATTAGACATTGATGCAAACTGAATTAATGAGCCCTTCATTCTGAGGTTCTTCTACTCAAGTGAAAAAATTTATGTTGCCTGTTTTCATTAGGCTTTTGTCATAAATAACGTCAGTTCATTCAGTTAAAAAGAAGACGTAGGCATTCAAGAATGACACCCATAAAAGCCACTATGCTTAGACAGGACCAGTCTGATGTAGTCAATAGGACTGTATAAACAAGGGTGCATATTGCATCCTGTGTCTCCCCAGGACTAAGCTGTCACAACCTTTTAGAACTCATAGCAGAATTTCCTCTCCTGCGTAACTCAGAAGGTCTCAGGAGGACTTCAAGTCCAAACTCCTGCTCAAATCATGATCAACACTGAATTCAGACAAGGTTACTTAGGGGTATGACTCTTAAGGTCTTGAAAACCTCCACAGAAGGAGACCCCAAGGAGCTCCACTTGTAACCAGCCCCCTGAAGAGAATGAACTTTTAACCATGGTCATCTAAAGCCTCTCTTTCTAAAACCCAGGGTGGATTCGTACTGTTTTTCAAAAGGTGGCAGCATCTATAAGCTATCAACTGACACATTCTTGCCCACTCAGATGAGACATAGACAACTCATTGGATCCATAGGGCATTGTCTCGGCATTAAATAAGCACATGGCCACTTGAAGCAATTACCAGAGGCCCTACAGGGCATGCTCACTAACAGATTTTCCTAGACACCTGTTGCAATAGAAAAAGAGTACCTACAGATTTTGGAGTTCACTGGGTACCGACAGAAGTTTGGAAGATCAGTCTTCAAATTAGCTATATGTTGGTGATGCGAACAGCAAAACACAGATCATCTACATAGAAAACAATTAAAGCTGCAGTATTTAATAATTCAAGGGCACATGTCACACTCAGAATGAATTATTGTTCCAGCTTTAATTGCCTGATTTATAGGAAAGTTATAAAGATGTGGGTTTTAGCTTTTACAGGTACTCTAGTGTTGTTTTCCAAAACACATCAAAGTCAATATTTACGTAACCCATAATTAAAATTGAGAATCAAGTTACCAGCAGGTAAGAAAACTTCAGATACGTTTGGAAAACTCTACTTCTGGAAGCAAATCAAAGAAGTACATGAACACAAAGCAGATTTGTTAATATGCTTTAATATTTTATTTGTTCTTTAATAAAAATCAACATCCACTACTAGTTACTACTAACAGATCGCTTTAATCAAACTTTATTAACATGCTGGAATGTAATTAATGACTTACAGGTATATTCCTTCAAGTAGCTGTAAGCAACTGTATTTCTACTCGCAGTTTAGGGAACTTAATAGAATGGATCTTGTTAGTTTTCTTATATTTATTGTTTTACAACTTTCTTACGCAATTATTTACAAGATGATCTTGCTGCAAACAAGGATTTTCATCTAGAATTTTAGATGTAACCTTAATAGTTAAGGAAAAGACTTTCTTCCCTGCAGCAGCACAGCCAGAGCAGAGGGAGGCATCGTCCAGAGGTGTCAATGCTCCCCTTTTCCCTCTCCACATTGCAGACATTGTTGGGTAGAAGGTTGGACTTGATGATCTTTGAGGTCTCTTCCAACCATAACGATTCTGTGACTCTATGATTCTATGACATTATCACCAACAGTTACTCACTGGCTGAGAGTATATTCCTGAATCCCAGTTACATAAAAATGGCAGACGCCCTCCTTCCCTCTTCCCAGTAAAAGTTGAGTGGTCTTGGTATAAAGCACAGTAACCTTATCCTAACAGGTCAATGTACTTTCCTTTTTCACACTTACCAAGATGCAAACTTGCTCTTTAACACAGCCATACAAAATGCTGAGAGACTTCATGCTAAGGACATGTCACCAGCAGGCTGATGGAGGCATGACAGAGAAGGCTTTCGCTTCCTGATGCCAACCGGAGTTACTCTGCAGCAGACAGTGAGAATGCCATCCTTCTGTAGAGCTCTTGCCTCCTCCTAACCCTCAACAAAAAAGGAATTTACTGAGCACAGATCCCCTACATCTGTGGTTTAGAACATTACTTTAACGGTCACTGTTTGATTTAGCAGGCAATTTCAAAGATTCTCTCCTCCATTGTGACAGTCAGTGTGTTATCTGTGCGCGGCAGAAAAACTGAGATGATCAAAATGCTTCAATGCTTTTGAAGCAAGATTCAGACAGATTTTTTCAACGAATATCGCAAATTTACTTTATTCAGGTTTCAAGTTACTATTAGCACTTCTTATGTTGTAATTATTGGCAAAGACTGGGTTGCTTCCTTTCCCAAAGAAGTTTTCCTGTACTCCCATGAGCTCGCTTCATACTATGAGGTATAATTTGCTAGCATTCAACTAAAGCATTTTCAGAGTTATGAGGAACACAAGAGTCATCAAATATGCATTACTCATCCAGAGCACTTCTCAACTTGTATATTGTTACTCTCAAGTGTGTGTGGGTCTTTGATAGCAAAAGGTCATTATTAATCACAGTTTGCTATGGTCAGACAGCTATCTTAACCATCCACCACAATAAAGGCAGCAACGCAGAGACAGGAAAACTGTTCGTCATGTGCGTAAGACAAGGACAGTGTTTTCTAATGTAAAAATTTTTGGTCTGTTAGAAACAAGAATTTCAGGGTGTTTATGACTTTTTATGAATGTTAGCAACATGAGGCAGGCTGAGCTACCACTGAACTACCAAAAAAAACAACTTGAAGCATTTATTAAATTGACATTTAAAGTAGATAGTGAATTTCTTCTACCTTCAACAAAATTATATTCCCCTGATTTATGAGTCAAAGCTTTTTCTCTCTTTTTATAACACAGAAACTTTTATTTCATATAATGAACAAAAAAAATAAGGTTAGGACTATTACAGATATAAGTTCCAAATGTCTATCTTTTTATTAATTACTGTCATAAAAGTTGTGTCCTTGACCTTTGCACAATTAGAAAACTCACAGAGCTAGCTTCCAAATAACTATATAGCACTACATAAGGCTCACTTACACAGTCAGCTTTCCTTCCCTTTCCCTTTATTTCTTTCTCATTAATTTTCTTTCTGGTTACAGATAAAGTACTGTAACTGCTACCACAAGGCCTGTTGCGACAACTAACAAGCTTACTGCCTTGTGAGATGTGCTTTAGCACAGATAGGTGAAGTTTTTTGGTTTTGTCATCCTGATAAAGTAATACAAATAACATGAAAAAGGTTAAATAACAAAGTAGCTGTAATAATTTTCTGTGTTTTCTGAGGCAAATGCAGGAGAACGTCACAACCGTTATCAGTTAAGACCACAGTCTGTCCCAGTATCCCATATCTGACAGAGGTTAGTGGCATGTGCTGAGGGAGACTGTGAGAAAGCCAGTACGAAGTAAGTCTTCATCTAGCAGCATCCCCCACAACGCCAGGTAGTTTAGAAGTAGTCTGGGTTTTATGCCATTTTAACTCCATACTTGACTATCACCTCATCCTGAATACTATTTTCATTATTTGTTTCTAATTTTTCAAAAATGCTTCTATTGACACTTGAGTTCAACCTAATTTTCAAGCTTTTAAAGACTTCAGTGTGGAAGGTAACTACAAAACATCTGAGGAAGGGTATCACCAACACAAACTTCTCTGCCTTGGATGACTTTGACATCTGTTTTATACCTCAGACTCCTGCCAGGCTTCCTGCATCCAATGTATTTAAAAATACACCAACTTCTTAAAATTTGCTTTTATGCTACAGCAATTTACTGCACTAGATCTCAATTTTTTTTCTTTTGTATTTCTTTCATTCAGACAAAGGATGTTTCTCCTATTGCCTCACTGAATCTTTTTGATTTGGTCCTTTAAGAGTCTTTTTCAGTTGGTCATACACTTTTATTCTGAGCCTTGAATAGGAGCTTTAAACAACTGCCTCGCTGCTTTCAAGCATTTTATACTTCTTATAAGCATTGCATCATTGTGCAGTATTTTATCATTTTGTTTGCACTATCATACCACACTGGTAGAAGCTTTTGTGTGAACAAAGGTTTGTCTGTATATTTTATTTAATTTCTTGTGAATGTATACCTTTTCTTTTACGTTTCTCAAGATTCTTTTGAGCCTGGAATTGAATGAAACTGAAAGTTTTAAAGTAAAATGAAATCTTCAACCTCCTATTTAAATTTGCTATTGAATCACAACCTTTGAATTTCTGTGCTCCTTCAGAATGGAACCTGACTTGGCCTACTTCATCCACTTTTTGAAATGCGTGTCAGTGATAGTGAGGCCTTTACTGGAGGAGGAATCAGAAAGACAATCCCTTTGATATTCCACTTTGTTAGGTAAAGCATCTACAGGGATTGCAAACATTTGTAATTTTCACATATCTCAGTTTTCAACTTTTACATTATCTCTTGATAAATACCCTTTACAAACAAAAATAATAATTTCTTTCTTGGAGGTGACAATTTTCCTTCTTTTACCTTCCAGAATCTTGCTTTGCCAATTCCTTCACCCATTCTCGCTATACACTCTTTATAACCTATTATCACCAACATAAAATTAGATTGAGAACGTAGTAAGACATCTGGCTGAAACTAGATCACATCATGAAGAGCATTAGGTTCAAAGCAGAACAGAAGTTTAAGATATTGATTCAAATAATCCATAGTGTTTGAAGAAGATTTTAAGAAGTTCTTTAAATTGATAGCAAAGAATTATTTTATTCTTTTTTAGATGTCATTTGAAGCTGTTAAGTGCTGCAAAACTGAAAGTAAATGTCTATACTGTGACCTTAGGTTCAAGTTTTAAATTTTCTTCTTGGAATTTCTTTTATGTGATACAGCAGTGTGGTCATCTTTTACCTCCAGATGACACATAGTATTATTGATCTAATTGCTTAGTAAGTGGAGATTTTACAATCCTTTATTTATTGAAAATTACATTTTGTTATCTTCAGTTCCCTAGATCTTTTAAGGATTAACATAAAATTTTATTCTATTAACGGCACCATATACAGGACTGAAAAGTCGAGGCCATCTTTCTATGGATCTGTTCTGGTGTATTCTCACACCTATGCATTTCCCTGCACACGCAAAAAAATGAGACAGTTTGAATATGCTGATTTTTTATGGACAATTTAAAAGTCAAGCAGGCAAACAGAAGGCAAAACATCTAAAGTTTTTTTTAACAAAAAAAGTCTGAAAATTCCCCCTAGCAGACTATAGAGGTACATTATAGAGATAGAACTATAACCTGGAGTGAGAGCATAATTGTCTGCTGGCACCCAAATTCACCTTCATCACCTTCCAGAGGTTCAGAGAGGCTTGTCTTAGGGATGGCAATATTCAACACTTTCTAAAGTGAAGGCGTTTAAACGGTTTATGGCTTGAAGTTTAATAGTTACCATTTAGAAAAAAGTCCACATTCTTTCCAAAAATGACACACTCTGCTGAATTCTCACAGTCATTTGCAGAAAACTTACATATGTAAGTTGTTTACAACTCCAAAAATATTTTACAAATTAATAGCTGATGCCTAGTTGCTTCCCATGCAAGACATTTCATTGAAGAACAAGATAAGCATTTACCTATAGAAAAAGAAGACGAAGATTTGCTTCATTCCCTGCTGCTATCACTCACACAGATACACAAATAAGGTCTGATCCTTGGCTTCTGCTGAAGTCCCTTTGTGATAAGACTGCTTACATGAGTCATTAGCAGGCATAAAGCCAGAATTATTTAGTGCATCCCCTAGGCTGTTCGAAGACATGCCAGGAGTAGGTTTGGCTTTCAGCTCTGGAAACAGAACACTAACTTCAAGCCACATTTCTCAGCCCCTCCTCTCATCATGTCTGGTAAAGGACTTGTCCTTAATTGCAGCTTCTTGCTCTTCCAGATGGTAACTTCTAAAGTACACAATAGGAAAGTAGGAACACAATTCTTACATCTTCACTGATGTTGTAAGATTAAAAATCTTCATAAAAGAGACACAAAACTGCCAGCTCAAGGACAATAGTGTGCTTTGAAATGGATAATACACTTTTAGAATGTTACATATTTCCTAGGGGTCTAAAATAGAATTATAATACAACTCTAAAGCTGTACATCGGCTCAGGCCCAGATTCTCAAAGCCGAACAGCATAGACTAAGTCTCAAGAGCATATACAACTTGCTTTAGATTTCTCGTATGTCTTTTCAGAACTTCTCCTATTCTATTCAACAGGGAATATCAGTCAGGATTACGGTACAGAAGCAGTCAGGGTGCAGCTGAACAGAGTCTGCAAAAAAACCGAGGAATGCTTGCTTTTAGAGAACATGTTCAAAAATACTGAGCTGTCTAAAAATGAGAGGAATGAAGTAAATATTGCACCACCGCCTCGTTTGCAGCTCTACAACAGTACAGGGAAACCAAATGTGGTAATCCTGTCCAGTTAGAGACTCAAATACTGTGTGAAAAGGCCATGAAGCTGGAGATTGCAAATGCAAACAAAAGCTGCATGCTTTTACTTTAAACTACAGTCTTCAATTTATCACTGAGTTCTTTCGCAGGCCTAAAAAGCCAGATCATTGAGAAACGTTCATAAATCGTGCACCAAGGCAGCACCATGCAGGATAATCATAGCAAGTTTTCCCTATTTGAGAGATTTCGACCTACATTAGCATACGATGACCTAAGTAAGTAATGAAAATGTACACATCAATATAGACAGAGGTCTGTATTACACTGCTGTCTCCTATTCCTTTTTTTCCAGTTTGTGAGGCAGCCTAAACAAGGCTTGTTACACAGATTTCCTAGACTAAAAAGGCAAGTTTCATTGCACTGCCAGTGTTATTCTTCTTGTCATCGCCTGGTATTCCTTTAAAGCAGGTTCACAGGTCATCTTCTGAATGCACTTATCACCCACATTCAAATATTATTTTTCTGTGACTATCCACCTTGTACTTACACTTTGTAGAGATACTAATGTTTCACTATGTTTCATTAGAGATTCACAAAGCTAATGATTTCTTAGCATTCTGTCTTTTCAGTTTGCCTATATTGCTATCAATATTTTTGTTGTGCTATAATTTCACTGAGTACAGTGAAGATGCCTGAGAACTAGAAAAGGAACTATAGTCTAACATCAGAAAGAATCCAGAATTTAAAAAAATAGCAAACTATTCATAAATCCCTCAAAAATAATAATTAAAAAAAAAAAGTTAAAATCAATTACTCCAGATGATATCTTGCTAAATTAGTGTAATCTCCTTCTTTGACAGGGCAGGTGACTAGGTGAAGAGGTGAACGTAGTAGATCTCAACATTCACAAGACCTCTGACACCATCCTGCATGATATTCTAATAAAGTCACTAAGGAAATACGGTCTAGCTAGACTAACCTGGAAATGAGTTCAAAATGATCTAAAACTTGTCTCAAAAATAGTCATTAAATAGAAGAACGTTTTCTTTAAGACTTGTCAAAGATTTGTTCACACCCAATCCAGTCAGTATTTTAATTAATAACTTGCATTTGGAGTAGAAATTGTACTGATAAAATGTGTGGATGATAAAAGACTGGGAAGATTTGCAAGCACATTTCAATTGACAATAATGCTGAAATGGAGAAATGATCTGGTACAACAGAAGTGGGAATGAAAAATTTTCTAAACAGGAAAAAGTGGTAGTGAAAGGTAGAGCAAGATTTGGAGGCCTCAGTGGTTCACAAAGGAAATATAAGACAGCAATAAAAATGACATTTTTCTATAAAAAGAAGAAAAAAAAAAAAAGAAGAAGAAATTAAAGTAATTCCTAGAATCTATTAACAAAGCATCCAACGCAGGGCACAGCAGGTGGATATTTGAGTGTACATGGTAGAAGGATACCTTCTGCTAGGTCCACGCCAGGGATAATCCTTCAAGGAAAAGGTGGACAAATTGAGACAATCTAGATGAGAGTAGCAAGAACACTGAGACGTTTAAAAGACATGATTGATGAAGAATTTAGGTTTCATTCCCCTAAAAAGACAGAAAGAAAACAGGATCATTTTTCTCCAGTGCATAAAAAAATGCTATAGGATTGTAACCAGCTGTTTTCCATGGCATATCAGCTGTTCTCATTCAGACTCAACAACTATGTAGAATAAATTGATGTAATTTCCAAAGAGGAAGATCTGGTGTTGAACATGAAGCAAAAACTCCAGCCAGTAAGATGGTAAAAAAAAAATTTTAAAGGCTGCTAGACTGCTTTAAAAAAAAAAATCTTCAGAGATTTTTAGTAGGTTTGCTTTACATCTGTTCAGAATCACTCAGTACAGACCTCCGGACTAAACCATCTTCTGATGTCCCTTGAACTACTTCTGTCAACCTCAAACTTTCCAACATTGATTTTCAATGTCTAGGCAGGGTTATGAAAGTCAGCTTAATATTACTTTAATTTGTGAAAGATGGCCAACTCTGGTACTGAAAAATGTAACATATAAAAGGGTAGATCTCAATTACCTATAAAAGCTATTTTTGTCGATACATCCTGTCTTCATTCTGCACAAGCAGGGCTATAATATTTCTGAATTCAAATACTTTACCCCTTCCCTTTGTCTGCAGTTTGTTGCATGTTAGTTCATTCTATACAAATGGGGAAATATTTATATATAAAAATCCTTATTTGTAAAGGATATATGAAATCTATAAGCAATTTTTCATTTGCAGATTGTGAAACTAAGAATCCTTCAGGAACTGGAATAATGTAATATTTTTTAAAATATTAGAATTTCTCTGTAACAATTACTGTCCGTTGATGGCAAAGTTAAAATCTTTAAAATAAGTAGAAAATAGCATCACACCCTGTGTTAATTAATTAAAAGATGCACAGTAAACCAAATTCCATTACCTAGGAAATTAATTTATTTTACTATTGGTCTGAGTAACCTAAACAATTTTGAATTTTATGTAATCTAGGAATTCAGAAACAATATTTGATTTTTCACATGCTATGTATTGCACTACTTAATGTATTAACGAGCTTACCAATGCAATAAAACACCTTTATTTTATAACCACATGTGGTATTTTCCTGCCTCTTGGCTGTATTAGAGCCAATTTAAAATAAAACACTAACGTTGATCATTTCAAAATACAATTCCATATATTATTGGGGACGCTATTATGCTTTCTTTTGATGCATATTCTGTGTTAACTCTGCAAACCTTTTGTGTTTATAAAATTCCAGCTGCAGTTTGTTCATTTTTCTATTCGCTTGATCTCAATAATAGAAGGGCGAATTTTAAATACAGCAGGAACTTCAGATAAAATTGGCATTGCCGTCCTCCTGAAAATTAAAGTGTTCAGAATCGTCTTTTCCCAGATTTGTTATATGTATCTATTCAATAGGATTTAAGTCATCATGATGGCACTCCTCATCTTCAGTGTAAAAGCTTATACATGTCCTGCTGTTTGACGTTAAGTGGGACAATATTTAGATGGAGCACATGCTTTTGATGAGAAGTTGAAACCTTTGGTAAAATCTTAATGTAATCATACCAGCTGAGTAATTCACATTAAGTTAAGAAAGGGTACTCAGCAAGTTGTATCTAGGGATGTGCTGGTTTTGGCTGGGATACAGTTAATTTTCTTCACAGTAGCTTGTTTTCCCTAATTCCTAGAACAATGCTGGTAGAGCAGCACTACCTAAAATGCCGGATAGTGATATTTAAAATACTCAAGAAAAGGTTTCAGACTGCTTTGCTTTGGTGATTTCTCATGAAGACAGACGTCTTTCTGACTCTAGTTGGAACACATGGCTATTGAGAAGGATAAAGAAGATAAAATAAGAGGATAAACACAGTTATACTGGCCAGTCCAGCGCTGTGTGTTGTCCCTCACTGCAGCCATCAGCCTCACCAGGGGCCGGGGAAGGGTGCACGTGTAGGCAGACAGCATGGTGTCACAATTAACTTTGTATGTCAACATTTTGCATTCTGTGTGTGCCAGCCGCACACACTGCATTGCTATAGTTGCATATGGACAGCAGTTATAACAATCTATACTGGTTACCTCTGTAAATAAATAAATAACTATCTGCATCATAATTTAGATATGTTTAGAGATCACCATAATCTAAATATTAAATATTTTTTTTTAATGTAGTTTAGGAAGCATGACTTTTGCTGTCCTAGCAATGGCTGTATTTACTAGTGTCTCAAGTTAGACATCATGGCCACATTTGTACAAGTAAAATGAGCAAGACACAAGAGCTCGATCTTCTACAATGCTCCCAGCATAGTTTTGGCCAGACAGATGGCAGCTCTCCCCAGTGAGACCTGGGCATGGCCGGGGCGTTGGCTTGGGCCAGGGCTCATCCTCAGCAACTACCTGGGTACAGCCACTTGTTTTGTAGGGTAAGAGAGACAAAGAGGAGAGAGATGACCATGCAGTGTCAAATAGCCTTGTGGAGAAGTGCTGGCCTTGGCTAGTGCCAGCTTGCCTTGCTAGTATATGGTTAGTCATTACTTCTTGAACATCATGAATAGTTAACCTGTACAGTGAGATCACTTTAATAGAAGTGCTGGCTTTTTGTCAGGAAGCAAAGAAATTGTTAGTCTACATCAGGCTCTGCAGGCGACTTTCCTAACAAAGAAATATCCATACATGATGTGACGAGGACAGAATTTAGAGATGCAAATTATCACAAAGGAAAGAACTTTGGTTTGTAAAAGAGGACAACCAACCTTACTTCAAGATAGGTTCAAAGCAAGTGTTTCTTTTTTTGTCTCACATCAGGCATATTATTTTGCACATGCATTTCTCTAATATTTATCCTTACATATGAATAAATATGTGTATACATAATCTATGAAATATTAATATTGGAGGGATTAAGTTTAAGATACTCTTTCTTGTAGGTGGAGTTTCAGAAATGTTAAGGCAGTTACAATAAATGAGAGTATGTTTAATGCCTCACAGCAGACTTGCAAATATCTACCTTTTCCCCTTACTTCTCCAGGACGAAGGGAAAACTACCTTTCTATGGGACCTGAACACAGCTGCCACTTGCCATATGGCTACAATATTCTCAGGAAAGAGACAAGAAAGTTTTGCATGACAAAATCAGCCAAGATTGCTTTTTTCATATAAGGAGGAATATTCTGTGCTGCTTCTAGAAGACATACCACAAACATCCACAATGATTTAATCAAATATTGCAGATGTTACAAGAATTGTTTTCAGAGTGCTTTCTGGTTTATTACCAGGGTTCATTTGATCATTATCTGTTTTAAAAGCTCAAAATAAATATGTAATTCCATTTCACTTCAGGGCAGCTTAATTTTCTTCAGAAATGTTCATATAAGGTATCTCAAAACACTTTGCAAACAAAATAAGATTGTGTAGCAACCAAGCTTTTGCAAAAACTTCTGTATAATTCATGAACATAAAATATAATGTGAACATCAATGTTCAACTCTTCACATTCGTTTGCATGAACTCTAGTATATTTGCAGGGATATTTTGGCAACCATTGTTGCAGAGCATCTATTCCTTTATTTTCCTAAATTGTCACTGTATTGCCCTTCAAATTGAGGGAAAGGAAGATTGTACTGAAGCACAGAAACCCTACTCTTACAGAAATGTTTTTCCATTGTCTCCGCCTGTGCCAAGTACAATATATCTTTGCCTTTCACTGATTTAAAACCAAGTCTTTTAAAAATAAGGGCTTGCAGGGGCTAACCTGGTGGTCTAATTTTTTTGTGATTTTCATTGTTCTTTTGACAGGAGGAAAAGAGAGAGAGATTAATTTTCTAAATAGCTCCCTGAATCAGATAGATTTGGGAGTGCCACAAAAAAGGAAATAGAGGATTGAGTGTGAGGTAACCATCTCCTCTAAATAGGGAGAGCACTTCTCTTTAGTAAAAAGAACTCATGAAAACGCATAGCCAAAAATAGTAGTCACAGGAAAGTGCTTTCCAGAGACAAAATTCGCAGTCATATTTAAGTATAGTCTGACAAAGACCACTGTGATAACATGATTAAAAAAAAGTCATACAGAGACCACTTTAAGTAGCATTATTCACTGTCATTTTAGCAGATTATCTTCATACATTACTTGTATGAATAATATGGCTTTTTTGTGTTTCAGATCAACTAAAACATTTCTCTAAGTGACATTGGGAATAGGAGACTGCATCCATAACATATATCTCCGCTTTAGTAAAAATTTTGACATTGCCTTCCTGAAGTGAAATGGGGGAATAGTCTTGGAAATGAAATGGGGGAACGTGGCTTAGGTGGAACCATTATAGGGAAGTGCAAAACTTATTTGAAAACAGTATTCAGACAGAAGATTTAAAACTTTCAGTATGAAATGGAAGGACATATCCAGTGGGATTATATTAAGGTTCCAGCCCTGGTCAGTATCTTCATCTCAACAATGGGAAAAAGTGTAAATAAACACATCAACAGCAAAGAGAGCATTGAATGACAGGTTAAGAATTTAAAATTCTCTTGGCACATTGGAGAAGTCTGAAAAAATTAAGATGCGATTTAATAAAAACAAGTGCAAGTTTCAACATTTTTGTAGCAATGAGCAACTGGGTGGGGGACAACTAGTTTAACAGCAGTCTAAACAGGCACGATCTAAACATAATGTTGTCACGCTGCTACAAAAAGGGCAAGCAATATTGTGGAATGCTTGAGCAGAAGTCGTGTGGTAACACATGTGAAGAAAACCTTCTGCTCTACTTAGAATTGCTGTGGTTCTCAGCTGAATTATTGTGCTCAATTTTTTCTCTGACCATAGACCAATTGGACAGACTTAAGAAAATATACACTAAGAGGAGAGCTTGAAAGCAATGGAATTATTTAGCTTAAAGAAAAAAAGCTTGAAGGAAAACTTCCTATCAATCTTGAAATCTGCAAAATACTGTTGCAAAGAAACAGGTATCTTAGGATACCAGAATCAGATGAATCACCCTTTAAGAGCTGTTTGTCTCTCTGTTGGCAATAAAGGAAGCCTAATTTAAACTAGGATCCTAACTTTCCCATGTATAAATTACACTAAGAATAGCAAGGATACTTTCAGGGCCCACAAACCAAGATTCATCTAATGCACATCTCTTCCTCAGTTGTAATTGATGTAATTACTGCTTTACTTCACGTGATGATATTTATGACATTTTAAGGCACAACAGAATGCATAAATGAGATCTTGACTTTGGCACTCTGTTAAATGCACATCACTCACTACTGGAAGCAGATTTAAAAATCCTGATACCTTATACATAAAATCAATGTGTGAGTTCAGCTTCGTTCATATCCTAGCTGAGATCCCAAAGGTGCATACCTGAAAGCAAGGTCTGTACTAGGACAGAGTTCTCCTCCTTACAGGGATCCCTTCTGGAAAGACTTCAGACAGATTTTGTCAGCCTCCTCCAGAAAAGCTCACAAGAAGCCATCACATACATATTTCTTTTCAAGGCCCCTGCCTGTCTTAAGGCAGCTCCACTTTAGAGGGTTAGCCCTCAGCTGACTCAGGAGAATTTTTGAAGAGTTTGTCCAAATTGTGTCCACTTGTGTCACAGCAGTGGCATTTCTATAATAACCAACCAAAGTTCAGGGTACATACATTCACCTTATTGGTTTGCTGTCTCATGAATTATGAAACTCCAGCATAACCTTTATCTGCTGATCTGAATGAATGGTTTAGTTGAAAGTTTAATTTCCTCTGAATGAAATGTCAGCTGTATGAAAATTTAACTGAGATATCCACATGGGCTGTTTGTACCCCCCCCTGCAAGCCAGG
>NW_009636216.1:41277-87463 GCF_000690535.1 Cariama cristata
CCAAGAGTGTCAGAATTTTTTTTTTTTGCAAGCAAATAAAAAAAAAAAAAAAAAAAAAAAAAACACCAAAAAAAAAAAACAAACCTCAAATACTCAAATGTACATACTTCTCCATATCGGGGAGACTTCTCTGTCCTCTCTGGATACAGCTTAACCTTTCTTCCATCCCTCCTCTTTCCAACCTGTAAGATTTTATATTTGCAAGCTAGGAAGCAAGCCCCTAGGCTGGTTCTCACCACCTGTATTTGTATTTTCATACCCTTAGTTCCACAGGGTCAAGACTGATGAAATGCAGACGTATTTAGTTTCAGTGCTAGTTGCGTTAACAAGCCTGTTAAGGCTACAATCATCAATCATCCACTTATAAAACTCAAGTAAAACTCTAAAATGTTTTAATTTATCTACCAAAATTAAAACTCCCATTCCCCAGGGTACTCTCCAAGTGTTTTATTTCAATGCATTCATTGCAATATTTAGCCAGGTTGACCATGAGAGCTGCTGTCCTAAGGTGCTCCAGGTCTTCCTCTACTTTACATTGGTTCTCTGACCATAGGATACACAGAATACATGTCAAGGTGGATAGCTGCACATCAATGGCAGGGTTTCAAAGTCATTAGATTTCACGGGGGCTCCATGTGTGCTACATGGAAAGTGTGGAAGCTGGTGAGCCCCTAAGGTGTGAAAAAATCAGGCCATAAATGAAAGTCTGGAGTTTCAGGACTCTTCCAGTAATTCTTTGTTATGAATATATTACATGAATGTATAAGCCTTTTCATATATGAATCCAATCTTTACAGCTTTTTATCATTTAACCAGTCTGTGGTATCAGATATAAATCTAATTCATGTACTGCACTTGGCCTCTTTTTTAACATGTCCACCTCAGGTTAGTCCGTGCCATCTCCTGGGTTCACAAGTGTCATCTAAGCTCAGTTAAAAATGGCTGGGGTGCATGGGGAACGGTTAACACCTCAGAACGCAAGACCTAATCGGTTACTGGCAAATTACCTTTCACTTATGTAGGTCTATCTTCCTTAGGAGGACAAGCAAAATTATTAGATCAGAAAAGTACTTCCTCCCTCCTGTTATACTCTAGGAGAATACTCTTTAAATGACATAGCTTAGCACTCATGTTCAAAACACTATAGAGGCCTTTACAAAGCACAGTGCTATGCATTTTGACGACTTGTCATTTGGGAGTGTTGAAAGTTGCTGTTATCACTTCATAAACCATCTTCTTAGTACACTTGACAGATCTCATGAAAGATCCCACTCATAAGTGGATAGACTGATTGAAAGCTTATGATAAAAGTCCAAATATCCTTAAAGAATGTCTGCCAAAAAAAAGACTGTCTTAGCAGTGGGCATGGTGAAGGTAGAATTCAGAGTCATGTTATCAGAGCAGGGAGGGAAATCTTGTTTTGAAGTAGAAACTCTTGCAAGGAAGAAAGCATATTACATTATTTAAAAAAGAAAAAAAAAAAAAAAAAGAGTGCCCAGCCCTTAAACAGGCAATAACATTACTGAAAAAGTCTTTGCTTGGGAAGAAGTTGTAAAAAACCACACCTAGCCTGCAAGGCTTAATAAGTACAGTGGAAGTCACTGGCGATTTAATTACAGTGTTACAGTTGGCATCACTGCCATCTATATTCCCAGCACAGCATAGAGTGAAAACACAGACTTTTCCTCTAATGAAATAACCTGTATCGCTTTCAGCCTGGAGATATGGGGTGGGAAGGGAAGATGTGGAAGCTTTAAATCCAAGACTCCATAGACTCTCCATCACTATCGTTATTGAAGTGCAGACAGAGAGATGCTAAATACATCAATCAGAGCAAACCAGCCTCCCCCAGCCCCGTAGAAAAGAGGGATACATGAGGGCAGCTGGAGCCGACCCCTCTGAGTGAGTGCCTCCAGCTCTGCAGTCCACCACCTTCCACACTCCCCAGGTTCTGCCATACCGTCACAGACACCCAAGCTTCTCCCAGTCTTAGCAGGAAAGCAGGCACAAGAGAAAGAAACCTGGCAGCAGCAGCAAGGCATCAGAAGACTGATTCAATCTTCAGTGTATGAGCACAGGCTTGTGTTTCAACAATTACCTTAAAAGTGGAGATCTTACCATAACTGTAACATATACACATATGTGAAAAACCAATTTTGCTTCCATTGGACCAATCAGCTGTGAACCACGACTGAACTCTTAGGTTCTGGAGTTGATCTCTTCCTCTTTCACTACGAAACACCAAGAAAATTGTTTTGGAAAATAACCAACACAAGCAATTCCTTTCCTCTTGTAAACACGACAAAAACCTGCCAGAACTCACCTAAGCAGTGAGTGATCTTTTGTCTAACAACCACACTTTCATTTGTCCACTAATTAAATTTGTTATCCTTGAGGAACCGCAAACATTATATTATAGGTCTGTCCTTACACAGAAGTTTGCAAGACACTTCTTATCAAAATAAGCATTGAAAGATCAAGTATTGTCTTCATTTTCATGAATAACACTGAGTTCTGATGCTTTTTTATAAGACATTCCAAAAATCTACAGGCTTGGTCAGGTGAAACAAACTGAACATACTGGTCCTTTCTGAGCTCCTGTGCTATGGATCTATGGGACTTCTTCCTCTGCAACTGCATTCCTACAAAGATGAAAGAGTCTCTTCCATCTTCAATGCTTGTGATCATATTTTTTTACCTTCCTAATACCTGGTCTTCTGGAGAAGCTAAGCCAATGAACACTGTGACTCGAAACAAATTATGACCAGCAAAAAGTCTGAATCATAGAACAGCGGCCAACAGTGAGGAAATAACATAATGGAAGCAAGAACTGCTTAAAAAAGATTGTTGCATGCTCGTAGTCCAAGAAAAACATTTGGCCAACACTTAGGACTATGATAAATAGCTAATGAGGCATTCATGAATGGGCAGCCAGTTCCGAAGTTTTCAAGGGATGTGGACATTTGAATGATGGTGGAAAGTACGGGGGTGAAGGTGGGAAAAATACTTTTCCTATAGTTAATCTATTTATTTTACATAAAGCCAAAATGAGAATTTTTTTCCTTTAGCAGTATTTTATACTGTGCTGGTAGCACCTTTGGACTGATTTGACCTAGAGTTTTGCCACTGACTTCACTGACATATGAATTTGGCACTTAATTAAATATCATTATCTGAAAGTTAGTCATGTATGATATTTATTATAAATAACACATTTTAACCTGAAAATGCAGTAGTATGCGGGAGAGGTGATTTTTCCTTATTATTGCCTTTATAGGGATCACAATTCACCACACGTTCCTTTCACCCTTGTATACCTCTATTCCCCACAGAAGTCCTGGATGACCTACTGCTCTTCTACCTTCCTCTTCCTCTTCTTTTATGTTCCCATTTCTCTAGTCACCTGGATCACCAGACATAGGGAGTCGACCATTGTCCCCCTTTACCTGGAGACAATGATTCCATCCATCTGATTTCACTCTTCTTCCCAGATCATTCCTACAAACAGCCTCCTCCCAGCCCCAAATTCCTTTTTGCCAACGATGTTGACATTGCAACTGTGCCAACTAGTCCCAAGGACATGATATTCCCTGGTATTATTCTCAGTTGTCTGTCACATACCAGACAAAAACTCATGGTCCCAGTAGAGGCAAGTGCCTCTAATCAACACATGGCTCTCAAACAGTCCTTCTCTGGAAAGTGCTTGGGGAATCACTACCTAGCCCAATGCAATCAGCCATTCCCTGGTGAATTTCCCCAGACACCATGGCTGGATGCCACATCACATGCTGCATATTAATCCTCAACCTCCCTGCCTGTATGTACTACATATATTTTGCATGGAGAGCATCATCACAGAGCAACCACAAGCAACAAAAAAAGAAATTTAGATGTGTGGGATGCTCTATGAGATTTGTCACTGTTTTGGAAGTTCAGAGATGTTGACTTGGGTTTCTGTTTCTGTATCATTCCTGCATCCCACCAAAGTAAAAAAAAAAGGACATTGCATACACTTCAGAGAGTCTGCCTGCTGTTGCTACCTACACACACTGTTCCTTTAGAGGGTGTTTTGGGAGAAGAGATGCTTGGAGAGGCTGCTTTTGACAGCGGCCCAGATGCTGTGGCTATGCTTGCAATGTCACTTGATTGAAAAGTCTAGCTGGACCATTGCAGATGAAAAATCAAATGGGACAAAGATGAATTATCAAATTTGCATGGAAAAAAAGAGATAGTCACAAAGTAGTCCGATGAGAGACAGAGTCTGAAGACATGTCAGTAGTCTGGGGTGGCTTCTGTGACTTAGTGGTTTTATCTTGATCATCTAGTGCGTATCATTAAAGGAGGCTCAAAATGGCCATGTGATGGTCACGGTTAAAGGAGGCTCAATAGAGCTGTCCAAACTGTCATCCAGAGGCCAGGCACGAGAAAGCCCTTCCTAGAGACCACAGCTGCAGAATGTAAACAGAAATAAGAACCATGGCCATTGCATTCATTGTGTAACTGTGGCATCTGCTGACATATGGAAACGAGAATGTGCCCGAGATCTCACCCTTAAGAAGGGATGTGGCAAAACAACAGTTAAACCTATTTTCCTGTTGCATGGCAGAACCAATAGGTAATGTGATTAAGTCAGAAAGGGGAGAAGTTATCACTTCAGAAACTGGTCCGACATCCTGTAGACAGTAGCCTGGATAGTTTCCGTGGCCTGATCTTTCACCCACTTGAAAAGATCTGGATTCCAGGAAGGCCAGGTCAGTCCTGACTCACACTTGGTGCATGGTTTGTATGTACAGCAGGAGCGAGGTTGAGCTGAGGACAAAGCAGACCCTTGTTT
Source organism: Cariama cristata (assembly GCF_000690535.1). Taxonomy (NCBI): domain Eukaryota; kingdom Metazoa; phylum Chordata; class Aves; order Cariamiformes; family Cariamidae; genus Cariama; species Cariama cristata. Next base: position 46,112 of record NW_009636216.1, read on the forward strand.
GCACCCACAGCTTGTGTCTTCTTCCACAGATTAGTGCCGGAAAACTACAGCTGGGCTTTACGTAGCAACTGTGTTCTCCCAATCTAAGTTTCCCCTTCTCATTTTTAGCAGGATCTATAGACTATGGATGGTATTGCAAATCCCATATTGTGCAGAAGGCTTTCAGGCTCTCTCTTTTTGCTCCATTGTCTGGTATAACCCTTTACTCTGTGGTCCTGCCCAGCCTTCCTCCTCACTCCTAAGGAGTGTCCTTTTGACCTGCTTACCCTGTCTGAGGGGTTCCCCTCACCTATGTAATTCTTCTGTAGTTCCTGAGCTTTTCTCTAAGTATCTTAGTAACCTTTCAGTAATATCTCCTGCCACCCTAGCACCAGCATTTCTGAAAGCTTTTTCAGGGTTTACTTTGCCCAGTTATATCAGAAAAGTTGTTAAGGATATGAAATTTATCCCTGTCTTGTTTCTGGATTCCAGGGATGGTTAAATGGAGGGTAGACATATACCCATAAGGTTCAATGTTGGGAGTTTTCAGGGTGAAAAGGGCTTTCTTACTGACACTTAAAAACCTCAGGATGAGAGAACTATTAGGTAAGAAGTAGTCAGGCTACATCTTTGAACAGGGCAACAGAAGTCAGCTTATATCTTCTTGTTCAGGCCCATACTCTTTTTTAGATCTGGCTACTACTTTAATCCTTTGTCACAATATGGACCGCGGTTATCTGGAGTCTGATGCAGAAGGATGCAGAATAAGTCATGTATTGAATTGATAGGAAAAGTGTTGTTTCTCTGTAATAAAACTAATTAGTTTAATATATTTAGAAAAGAACAGAGATGAGAAAATATCTCATTTTCAGATGCCTCCTACTTAAATTTTGCCATTAACTTGGACTGACATATTTTAATAACCTGACACTGTAAAGCTACCTTGTACTTATGTTGGCCGTGTTTGTCATTGTCGTGACAATAAGTCATAAAAACATATCCATAGTCTTGAATTTATATTAAGATTGTAATAAATCTTAGACACCTCTGTATTGAGATGGAAAAAATTATGAGGTCATCCCATCAAAGCGCCTGCCAATGAAGGAATACTTTCTGCACTGTAGTCTTGACTGATTTATAGCCAGATTGGAGAAATTATTTAAGTGATGGTTTCCCTTCTGAGAGCTACTTCAAGAGAACAGCAATACAAAATGTACCATGGAAAGTAACCATTGTACTTTTTCCAGAAGCTATTTCATATCAGAAATATCTAGTCAATCACATTTGTAATATATTGAGCAAATATATTGCTCAACATAGTGAAAGAAAATGAGCGGACACTTACAAGGATGAATAAAAAAATGACTACAACTTTGATTGAACCTGACGTAATTTTTTTCCACTCGGTATATTGTGGAACAGAGCTGTAAATCAGTCCTATCTCCTGATCATGTGGAATCAATCTAATAATTTCTTGTAGCTTTGAAATGCAAGAGGGGAGATGGAAATTACAATACTTACACAAAACATTCCTGATCTGAAGATGATGTTGTGTCTGCGTTACCAGCAGCCAGCTCTGTGATGGGACTTTAAAGGCTGGACTCCCTATTCATTTTAAAGTCCCCTACATCCCCTCTCCTACGCACTGTAGTCCCTCAGCGGCACGGTTTCACAGTTGATTTAAGAACATTTACAACCATGTTGCCACTGAAAGGGGCAATGTACCCTCCTCCTTCACCCACCCCAGAAGCGCATTCCTAAATGTCACCTTTTGGCAGTCATTCCAGTTTAGGCTGGTTTAAACTGATCGCTAAACCACAGCCTCAAAGTGAAGAGAGAAACTACAAAGAGTATGGGAGATCCCCTGCTGTTTATCTCCGTTCCCCATGCACTTATTGTGAAAGTTAACATGACCATGCAGAGGTGACTTGAACAACTCTGAATATATCGGTATTTTATACCTGAACCCTCTGCTTGAAGCAGCTTGCAAAGACAAATTCTGCAAAAGCATCTCTTCTGTCATTAAAGTTCAGACTATCCAAAGTGTCTTAGTGTTTATAGACATCTTTTGGATGTCTGCTGTGATAAATCACAGTTGAGTCAAGAAAATGTTTTCAAGTAATGTTATGTTGGTGATTTGTCCTTCAGGTTGTACAAATTTCTCAAATGTGTCTGTTTATTCTTGTCTATGATGCAGCCCGTTTCAGTATATGAAGGCACGTATCTTAAGAACCTTAGGAAAAAACCCACCTTACCACTATAAGGCTTGCGTTCACTGGTAGAAAACACCTTCTTTGACATGACTTTGCCCAGTTCAGATTGATTAATATTAGCTGGGTCTTACTGACGAATGCACAAAACCAGACAAAATTCTAAGCTTAAAATTATATGCAAAACCATTGTAATTGGAAAAATATAGCTCTATTTTCAGAATGTGTAGTATCAAAATCACATATATTAAAGTATATATACAGGTATACGGATCTTGTATGGTCTTTGTATATTCCACAAACACTTTTGAAATAAGACCAAGCTGTTTTCCTCCCCATTCTTTTCATGCATTTTCCACAGTCAGTCAGGCTATTGCCAAACCCTTCACTGCAGCTAAAGGACAAAGCCTTTACATGGTCTGGGGCATTAAGCTGCTTTAAAAAATATACCAAGCTGAAAAAAAAAAAAAATCAAAGTGCAATTCTGAAGGAAACTAAGGTGATATTTAGAGGCAGCAAGGAAATTATAGATAGGCCATTACTTGAGTATTGCAATTAACTTTGTTGCTGACACATTGAGAAGGGTGTTGACTAACTAGAAAGGGTTCAAGAAAGAACTACAAACATGATTCAAGCTCCACAAAGCGTATTTCCCAGCATGACAATAAGCAAGATTGACCACAGTTTGGTTAAGATCCTCTCCTGTCTGATGATGAGCGGTTTTGTAACAGAGAACCATTTAACCTAGCAGACAAGCTGGAAACTGCTTTCTATGTTGAGATGTAGGATATACACATTCTAATTTAAAAAACTTTGAGTCATACATAAAAAGCAGCAACAAAATCACTTTACATTGCTACAAATTCCATCTATGTGAGCAAGTATGGATTATTCCCTAGGTTTTAGAATTTCTAGAAATTTAAAAGCCTAATGGATTCTTCTTGTGTTTATATAAATCTTTTCACATTAACATTTGCAAGGATGCAGGAAGGCACATTGAACAGAAAAATATTTGACATTAACGACTTGAATGCAAAGGGCTTGCTCTAAAGTGTGTTGACTTCAGTAGAAGTATTTTTATTAGCTTCATTAATACCTTAATTGAACAAGGCTTATGAACATGGAGCAAAATCCAAGAACTTCACTGCTTAATAAAGGATTTAACATCATCTTAACAACCCAAAATATAAATGCTCTAAACTCCTTTCTCAGTCAGTGGCCACTTCCTATTCCTAGAGGCAGCTAAAACTCTGGCCCATAGATATCCAGGTGATTGGGGTTGCCCAGCTCTGAGGAATCTTTGCACACTTCAGTGTTTCGGTTTTATCAGGTTCATATTGGTAATTAAAGTTCCTGCTGTAAAGTCGCCGTCATCCTAAATGATTCTACCAAATGCCCTCCGAACAGTGCAGTTCCCCTTCACTTTTTACTAACTTACACCCAGTTTCATCCTCTGTACTGGATCTACATCTGCAAGAAATCCCTGGACCCTTTGTTTGCACTGAAGCACGTTCTAAAACCATGAGCACTGCAGAGGCCCATGGGAGAACCAAGCTAGCAGAAGCAGCCAACACGCAGTTTGCGCAGTTTGCACAGCAGTTTCTGGGCTTTGCTTCAAGATCTTGTAGGAACTTCAGAGATGATTGGAAGACTCCTGGGAGCTATCTGGGAACCTCGGTTGCTGCTGCTGGGCAAGAGTTTCTGCAGCAGGCATTGCATGCTAACAAGCTCTAGCAATCTCTCACCGGCTCCGTTAGCAATTTCAGATCAAAGGCAGCTTTGAGCTTCTTGTTTCCAGCTGGGTCATCATTAGGAAAGGCCAAAGACCTTGTCTACAGGTGCTGGAGATGCCCAGAGCAGGTGGTCCTAGAGCAGAATTGGGCCAGAAGCTCTGCTGGGGGTGATGTTTGGGTGCTGAGCAGTGATGGGGAGGTATGGCAGGGTCTCCAGCCCCCCGAGGAGCATCTACCCCAGCACATCAGGGACCCCAGCCCAGAGCAAGCTCCTGAGGGCAGATGCAGCTCCTTGGTTGGGGGCTGCAGGGTCGCCTGGAGCCTCTCACCAAGGCTGGGCCGGGGCCGACGTGCTCCTCACCTGCAGCACGTGGGTGCTGGGGAGGGCCCACGCTGCCAACTGAGGGAGCTGCAGGGGGGGGTCCGCAGGCTGCTCAGCATCAGAGATGGCAAACAGGAGACTGGCTGGAGCATCTCCAAAACCCTGCAGATAATTCAAAAATAAAAAAATTTACGGTAAAAGGCATGTTATCTCTTAAACCACAGCTCTGGTCACAGCAATGAACCAGTAATGGACCCAACACTGTGTCAGACCCTAGAGTATTTTGTATTTAACTTTCCTTGCCTGCAAACACGTTTCTTCCATCTAGTCATGAGTCAGAGAACTCAGTCTGTCCATTTGTATGTTCCTGCAGCTCCCATATTAGATCTTTATACCTCTTCTGCCTCAGAAAAATTTACTTCCTTTTTTAATATGACCATTCCTTGTACTTGCCTAAGTTACAGCAGTTTAAGAGGCGAAACAAACAAAATATTTAAATACCTCAAGCAACCTGTTATAAAAGTTGGATAATTGAAAACCTCTACTCTGGAGCCCCTTATAAGATAAGATTTTATTTATTTTCAGCTTGGAAATTGTCGTTTGGTTTAGGTCATTGTACCACTATTGTAATATTTAAAATACCACCACTTAAGAACTTTCATAATTCTAGGCTAGAGCTGCGTTTAGGAACTGAAAGAAACACACTGGAGCACTCAATAACATAGTAAAAGTGTACATGTTGACTTATAGCTGAAAAAAGGAGAAAGAATGACGGCAAAGGCTTACCCCTTCCAGAAAATTTTTAAGAGGTACTTCATTTTAGCGCAGTCTAGTGAATACACTTTATTTTACTCCCTTTAGTCAAATATTAGTGACTCTTCATTGTCAAGCCAAACCTTAAATATGAAAAGTAATCAGGCACCTGGCTTGGGAAGGGGCAGTGAACTTACTTCAACATTTTTTATTACTTTCATCTCTTCAATCCTGATTTTGCCAAACCACTCCAGGTATGACATGTAGGGAACAAAAAAAAAAATTAATAGTCCCCTGAAGGCAATACCACAGTTCTGAAGCCCCTTGAGGATTTGGAGGTATTTGTGGGGAAGGTCTGAAGATACATGCTTTTATAGGGTGTGGGTAGAAGAAACCAACAAAGCTCTCTACTTTTCTTCAGGTATTTCTTTCTACATACAAAAAAGCAAACAACAAGTTCTGATTTAAAAAAAAAAAATCTGGTATTTTTAATCTATTTTCTTCTGTAAAACATTAAAATTTCCCATCCAAGGACTGACACATAGTGTGTGGATTTCTGGTTCCACAGAGCAAAAATGGAACAAAGAAAAATAAAACTAAATACTCCCTAAAACCTAGTAAATTTGCCCAATTAGTTCTGCCTAATGCAGTCTGATAGTGGAATCCATGCATTTCCAGGATTTTCTTCAGAGCTATTATTCATAGTCTTTTTGGCACAACTTTATATACTTCTGCTTACAGTGCTTTGGAAAACTTGTGTTACAGCTAATTCTAGCTGTAATGAAAACCAATAGATGTTATCGTCATTTGTTTCTAAAAAAGAGAAGAGGGGCCAAATGCATGGTAAATGACATGAGTTCAGTTCAAGACCACCAGTTTCACATTCAGCTCTGAGACCAGCACTCTGTGGACGCCATTTTTGTATGAAGCTATAAACACAAGGGGGGGGAAATGCAGAATAAGCCTTTAAACTTAGTCGTAATGAATCTTTAAGCACAATTAGCTGTAATACTGTCAGCTCCATGAACTGAACTTGAGATATCAGCTGTACATAAAGGAAGCTGATTCAAGTGAAAACCAATCTGCTATTTTCATGAAGATCATGGAATCCATAACCTAACCGTTACAAAGAGTATTACTATCCTCCATGAGGTAGGAAAACCAAGTTCCCACAAATCAGGGCCTTCTGGACCATTTTTAAAACTATAACTAATAAAGTCCATGCTCAGCATGATGGTACTTTTTCCTAATTGTTCAAAAATTGGGGATAACATGCTCTATTTATTTTTTAGTAGGACTCTGCTGAGCTGCTGTTTATCTTACTGCTCCCAGACCACGAACTTTCAAAACAGGCCCAGCTGCTCAGTGTCAGCCGTGACCTTCCACTGCTCACAAGCGTGTTCCCAAGCCCAAAAACGTAGAGGTCCTGGAAAGTCATCTTTTTCAGGCTTAGCAAACATCAGCTGCATGCATTAAACTTTCATGTCTTGCTCATCTGTTGGAGGCAAGTGAAAAATTCTGTGAAATCTGATGGAATTCCTGTTATTTTCATGTCTCCAAACAACTCCAAGTCCCTCACCTCCACAAGAAACACAAAGCATTATGTGGGGAACCAGGGGAAAAGCCCTGCCAAGCGTTATCCAAGGTTTTTATCCTGCTGGAACAGCATTCGGGCAGCCTCCATTCTGGGTGAGCACGGCTATTTCGTCAGAGACCACAGCCTATGTTATCATTACTCTTGTTATTATTATTATTTGAAAACATATCTTCAACATTCAGAAGGAAACAGGAGACATAAAGGTCAAATCTGCAGATGTAACTTTGCCAAACTTCAATTCTTTTTTTCTAGAATATCTGCATAAAAGCTTGCAATTTATTCCATTTTATGAGGATTTTCTGCTCAATATTTTGAATCCCAAAGCTCCTTCTAAACAGAAGTGTTGTGATGCACGATGACAAATAGACATTCAGAACTCACATCATTTCTCTGCTGAAAACTCAAGTAAACGTAAGGCTTGCAAAGGCTAAAAGAAGTACAGCTTGTCGGGCACTTTTAGCTCATTGCGCAGTGGGGGGAGACGTTACCCTTGTAGCCTGCATGCTAACTCTTAACATTTACCATTTGCTGCAGATTACTTAGAAGTATACTGCAGCAGCTGTTGGCCCTGGGTTTCTAGTGACTTCCTCAAATGGCTGTTCACTCCATTGCTACCCAGTATTTCAAAGCAGATAGTTTTTAATTCTATACTACACGTGTCAGCTTCTGTGATGAAAAGTTCATCTCCACGGCCATGGAAAGGAGCATAGAGGAGCAATAGCAGATGAGGAAACTCAAATAACACCCAGTCCCAGTTCCTCCCGGAGCACACAGCCCGGCGGGTTGTACATACTTCCCACTAACAGACCTTCGTCCTGATCAGCCAGAGAAGAGAAGAGGATGATGACATTGATGATTTTGCGTTTGTGTGAGTGCTGAGTGTGCCTGTCTGTGCCTATCCATGCAATACATGCACTGCATATGCATACACGTGTGTCTGTGTGCCTACCGGGAATGCATGCTCAGCCTCACTGCGGGTTGGACCCAGGGCACGGAGCTGCAGTAGCCTCACCTCTGTCAGGTTACCGGATTCAACAACTCTCTTGCGTGCTGCATAAGCACCTACCACTTTCCAGCAAAAACCAATTCATTTCACCCCCATTTAAAAGTCGTCCTTCACAGGCTGCCGAAAGTCAAATTTCCCACTTTGTCTGTCACACATACAATTCTAGACATCATTTCCACAAAAGGTGCTGAACTATCCGAACACAAACCACTTGCATTATCACAGGCCTCAGGTTCATACAAAGCCCTTGTTTTGAAATCATCTGTTTAATATGTAGAGGTTGGTTTACAGAGTAGATGACATACAGATATGTTACTGGAAGCCAAAGCAATGCTTGTACCTGAGCAAGCTTTCTGCCCAGAAGACAACACTTAAACACAGCTATTGCTTTCAAAAGCAGTTCATTGTTTTATTTCACATTCCCAAACTTTCTAGCAGAAGCTGTATATACCATTTACTAGAAAAGGTTTTCTTCATGGGGAGCCATGGCAGAACGTTTGCTTTTTTCAAGTTATGGAAGCCTTACTACTGCTAGGAAACAATAAACCTGTAGAGAATGTGAATTTATGTAGGAAATTTGAAGGGGGATGTGAAAAAAGAAGGTAGCGCCTACTCCCATCCCTACTTGCAGCTTTGCGAGCTCAGCTACAAAAGCCTCAATTCGGAGGTAATACAGCAGGACTTCATTTCACAGTTTTCTCAAAGACAGTGGAGCATTAAGAATGCAAATAGGTTTTTGCAGTGTTTTTTAGCAACAGTTGTCTTTCAAAGGCTTATTGACCTTACAGCTATCATTCTCTATAGATCATCCTTGCTGTCTCTCCATAGACTCATTCTGGGCTCGCTATAAAACAAGGAACAATGATTTAGGTTTGGCCTGCCAGTCCCCATCACATCCTTCTGTGAGCTACTCCTTTATGTGGATAAAAATTGTTGTCTGAGTGATCCTGAGATGAATAAATAGACAGAGGCAATCACTAGACCTTCCCTCAAAATCTACACATACACATGGATACTCTGTAGGAGTCAGAATAGAGCATATCTTTCAAATCGAAGCAACCAAATAATATATGGCCTGTCACTCTGCTTGTCTAGCCGACAAGCTATTTATAGAATAATGAATACTTTACTTTTAGATGTACCAAAAATAGGAGAATAAGAGTTGCCGAATTATCAAACTACACAAAAATGTCTAATCAGTTCATCTTGTTTCCCTAGAGCCCTTTTAGTCATGGTGCTTTTAAGATCTTTTCTCTAATATATTACTTTGGATGAATTTTTGAAGAAAATGGAATTATAAAGTGTCTGAAGAGTCAGATCAGGTTGTGATGTTTGTTTGGAAAAGGAAATGATCCCCAGCTGTGTCTCCTATTTCAAATGCTTTCAGGGAAACTCTCTCCGACCCGCAGGACAGGTTAGCGCCGGCTGTTCTGCATGTCTTCCGCCCTCCGAATTGAGGATGACCATGTGAGACCACTCCTCAGAGCAGTTCACAGGAACCTGCCGGAGAGACCTTCAGCTCCTGTCTCACAAATGTGCCTTGGAGACTCTGTTTCCCTTAGAAATAGGGACAAAATGCAAAAAAAGCTGGGCTGTGGATTCAAACACCTTCAGGTTTGAGTGTTCTCACATCTGGCCAAAGGAGGTAACTAGGCTTTTATTTAGGTTCCATAAGAGCTCTTAAGAAGTATATCAGTCTAAAACACTTTTTTGGTTATTTTTCTGTTCCCATACTTGGCCTCTCTGAACTCTCCCACAATACAGGGCAGGAGGGCTGTCAGAAAAAGTCAGCAGCTCACAAGTTCTCAGTGAACAGGAGGAAGTATTATTCATGCGGCATCCTTGAATTCATTTCAACACAATGTCAAAAGTCTAAAAGCAATTACACACATTCATGTAAGAACCATTAGTCAGACATCATGAAACTGCCTCAAGTGAAGAAGTCATAGACTTCTGGAGATGAGACTATTCTAGAGGATGTCATCATCTGCTTGATATTTTTATTCTCCTCTCCAGCAGCTACTGTTGGCCACTGGCAAAGACTGGATACTGCACCAAAGGGAACGTTATTCTGACACAGAATCCATATATTTTGTAATAGAAGTTGCCATAAGTATTAATTTGTCTGCTGACTTCAAAGTACACACAAACAGACATTGAGGCATTTTGGAAAATTCAGTACATTTCTCTTCATCTTTCATCTCCAACATACAAATTTACTGATGCAGAATAGAAGACAATAACAAATGGATTTACATTTCATAGTAGTTTCTTATAGGTTACTTGGATTTGTTCTGTGTTTCGTTTCTTCCCATATTTCCCAGAATTTTTTAGAATCCCTGTTACTTGAATATCCTTAGGTCATGTCTGTCTTGTGAAGCTAAGGTTTATACCTGCCAATCATCTCGATGTCTGAAACTCAGCTGTATCCTGGCTCCAGCATCAGAAAGATCTACCAAGTCGTAGGAAGGACACCTGCTGACAGACTGGACTGCAGTAATCCTGCCCTGCACCTGCTGCATCCAAACTTCACCAGTGAGAGCTTGGGCTGGCAATATGTTTTCATGCATGTCTGAATTCTCCTTCTCAAGGCATCAAGTGCTCGAGCTAGGCTGTTTTATTGCGTGTTCAAAAGTTTACACTGGGAATGGCAGATAAAACTGAACTTGAGGGTACTTGATAGTTCAGTTTTCCAGCACATACTAAACCCACGCCGGGTGCAAACCATTGGCTTGAACTTCCCAGTTCCTTCTGCCTGAAGGCTTCCCTTCTCCTTAGCGTAACCATGTGTGCGGAATTTTTAAGGACATTTTTTAAGTATTTTTTTTAAGGATGTGCTGACTGTCCATATGAACCAGTAACACCTGAGTCTCTGCCGGCCCTTGGAGAGCTGGTGTGTCTCTTACAAACATCCCACTACCTTTTTCAGTTATTTGGGCTGTGGAAAACAGTACACCTTAGCAGAAAAATAGGGACCTTTTGAAGAGACAGAGTCATAATATTGAGCACATCAAGATGTAGATAATCAGTACGTGGATTGTGTTAGCAGAAGGTCTTACATGGATCTACCAGAGATCACCTTTTCTTACTAGGAATGATAATTGAAATTTAATTTCTGCTGTAACTGTTTTGTGTTGCTGATACAAGCCCAAAACATTATTGGACAAACATTAATCCAAGAATTATATATCCTTATAAGGAAATATTTGGGTAACAACTCAAGGGTGATTTATGAACTATAATGTAAAATATACGGGATTATTTTTGAAATATTATAATATCATTCCATAGTGAAAAGATCAAGGAAAGAGAAATATAGCACTAACAGTCTTTTGCTGCAGAAAGCCATACACACATTGTTCTTGTGGGTTTAGCATAGGGGAAAATTAAATTATTTTCATCCAGAAATAGCCACAGGCAAGTAATATGTAGCTATACACATACTGTCATTAACATGGGTAAATAAGTTACAGGTGAAATTTGCTGTAGGATTGATCTGTATATAAGACAAACTAAAAACATGCTAACAACAGCAACAGATGCAAGTTAGCAAATCTGTTCCCATGAGTCTTAGGTACTGGTGTACGTACTTCATTTGCTGAGCAATTAATTAGCACATTTCTTAAGTTAAATGAAGAGATTCAACAAAAAAAAAATCTCTTCATACTTGTGCTGCTCATTTTACCCTATCTAAAATTAAAGTTCTTTCATATCTATCATATTCATAGTACAGAAATTTCACAAAGGTGTATCAATCTTACTCTATAACTTATTCAGTGCAGCTAGAAATATGGTCATTAAAATTTTAAAAACACCACAAACACAAAAAAGAATGGACAGTACAACAGGAAAATCAGAAAACCTAATACTGTCAATCCTAACACAATAAAATTATTCACATATTTTCTAGAGTCTGCTCTGGTTTAATTTATCAATAAAATAATTCTGCTGGGACAGTTTTGTCACTGAATACAATTCTCTTACCATAACCAACTGAGCTGTATAGCTCACGGTGTTACCTTGTTCCAGACTCACTAGAGATAAGTCCAGGCTCACTAGAGGTAAGCCTGGGGACAGGACACCAATGTTTGAGGGACAGTGGGCTAGCAAGGTCCTTTGGTTTGGCATCTCAGTGGTCCAGAGGTTGCAGCGAGGTGGAGGTCGGTCTCTTCTCCCAAGTAACAAGTGACAGGACAAGAGGAAACGGCCTCAAGTTGCACCTGAGGAGGTTTCGTTTGGATATTAGGAAAAATTTCTTCACCAAAAGGGTTGTCAAGCATTGGAAGAGGCTGCCCAGGGAAGTGGTGGAGTCACCATCCCTGGAGGTATTTAAAAGATGTGTAGATGTGGTGCTTAGGGACATGGTTTACTGGTGGGCTTGGCCATGCTAGGTTAAGGGTTGGACTCAATGGTCTTAAGGGTCTTTTCCAACCTAAACGATTCCATGATTCTGTGTTTCTATGATTTAGTCCATAAGTAAGACAAGCACAGTGAATAACTTCTACTATGAGGACAAACATGTTTCTTCCTCTTAGCACCCTTTTCAGAATTGTAATGTTTATACACCACAACCCCAAATAGTGCCAGACAGAGACAGAGCGAAAACTGTTTAGATGAAATGCAGTTTCTGCCATCCGAGTTTGCATGCAAAACATGTTGAGTCAATAATCTCAATGAACCATGATTTAAACATACATGTTCTATTTTTAAAGTAAGTCAGATTTGCCTGCCATGTGCTCCTACAGCAGCAGTTCTTTAAAATAATTAAACATATTAAATACAACACTACAACTGCATTTTCTTCCGAGCAAGTAATACTAGATTCAAACATAACATCAAATAACAACAACGCATAAAAAATTTTTAAAACACTGTTCTTGTGAAAATGAGGTCAGTAGGAGCCACAGGGGTGGCAATGGGATAGCATTCAGCTAACCAGACTGCCCAGACTAACGAGGCCCATAACGATGCAGCTCTGCAGTACATACATCCCATCCATTCTTTATTCTTCATGTGTTTTGATTCATGATTAATCCTGGACGTGTACATGCTCCTGTCCTCTGGCTCCAACAATGGCTCAGCTCTCCAAACAGCCACCAAATTAATCCAAAAGGTTCCATATAAAAATGCTTTGACATTTTCCAGTAATTGCCGTATTTTATTGTATGTTTTCTCTTGCAGGTCATGTTCCCTAATCAGCTCCAATTTGCTCTATGTTTATCATTACAGCAGAATGAGAGTTCAATGAGTGAAAAGTCAAATGAGCAGACGCTCCCTGACTCAAACTACATTACTGACAAACATTCTCCAGCCTAACAGAGGCACCTATGGCCCTCATTAAGCCAACAGTCAGCTATACTAACGTCGGTATAAAATTCTGTTTGAACCTTGAAAATGCCATCTCTAAGCATTTATTGTGGAATATATGGTCATTTCAGACAACGATGGCTTGGTGGGAAGGACACAGCTGCTTTTCCAAATGACTGGAGCAAAACTTGGTGCTGCTCATTGCCGTAACTGGATTTAAGAGTGCAGACCTCTTTTCCTGACTGGAACAGACTGACTCTCCTCCCAGATCATAGCACACTGGAAAAGTCATTGCATGTGGACATGAACTTGCAAAAGAGCAGAGCCTGAAGAATTCAACCCTGCATCACCTGCTGCGTACAACTTACCAGAAGGCTTGCATGATCAAGACCTCTGCTTGGAGAGGACAAAAAGGTAATGGCACAGAGAGGTGCAGAGTTGTATTAGAAAGGGGCAGAGTCATCATGGACCTGGGAGCATGCTCCATCACAAGAATACACTAACTCATCTGGCAATGACAAAAAGTTCTGAGAAACAGATTGAAACTGTGATTACGAGGTCTATTTTCAGAAAATAAAAAGTGTACGTTAAAAATTGTGGGTTTACAAGGTCATCAGTTTTGAGTACTGTTTTTTTCCTGTGTATGAGTACGTATCAAGTTGCTAGTGGCCTGCCACGGTGGAACATTCCCTATACACGGGGGACACAGCAAGCAGTCTCACTTTCTTCACAGCATCCTCAATGCCAACATGATAAAGCCTTGGTCAGCTTAGTCATACTGTAAACAACACTGAGCAAATAAATTATGAAGTACAATAAAGTGAATGGCAATGAAGTTCATTTGCTGAGTAAACAACTACCAGAGCAGTAACAGCAGTCATTTATCTGATGTAATGGCAAAATCAAAATAGACTATGGATCTGCTATTACCATAATCCCTGATCTCAGCAGAACCCCTTAATGAAGTAAACCTTCTTGTGATTTCTGGCTAGTGTTGTTTTTAAGAATTACAACAAACATACTGACTGAAGCATTCGCAAAATAAATCACAACATTCAGTATAATCCTATAGCGCAGGCTACATTTACAATGAGCATGACCATGCTCTGGGCTCCAGTTCTTCCAAGCGGTCACAATCTTCCCTTTCTGCGGAAACCACGAGTTTAGGGAGGGTGGACTGATGTGAGTTTGGATGTGTCTGTGGCTAAACTCAGCACTCCCAGGTAAAACAGTTCAGAGTCTTGTGTAGTTTGTCTCCCCTTTGGCTTCAACTATCCAATGTTGACAATGCTGGAGGACATTGTGAAGTGGTCTTGTTTGTGGTGTGGGGAATAGATTTTCTGTGAATCCCACCAGGACTGCCCATCTATGATTTTCTACCTGTGACAGCAGGTGATCAGTCTCAGAATAGAAGGGAGAATTCCCTTCCTTTCTCGATTCTCTTGTTTCCATACGACTGCAAAAATGTCCTGTGCCACAAGAGCTCAGTAAGTCAATGCTTAGCAGAGAGGCATCCACCCTAACGTAACAGAAGGTAGAGGGACACATGGAAGCTGTTTACAAGAGCAGATACCAGATATAGGAGAAAAAGAAGAAGAGTGGGATGGTATCAGACCGAGCACCCTCACTCACCTGGATTGCTGCAAGAGCTCTATCATCCATAAAAGATGAGGGGAAGCCTATTTGCACAAGAACAATCTAGAAATGGGTCTGTACTCCTCTACAGAGTAGCTAGAATTCATAAAACTTATTATGTGTATTTTTCTCTGGGCTCTGTGGAGTTTAATGATTTCCTCAGGAATAATTAACAGTAAAAACTTAATTAAATGACTTAACCTGGATTCTTAATTATAACTTAGATTGAGTAACTGGGAAATCACAATTCTACAGTGGTCATTTCATCAGCTAATGATTTAAAAAGACTTTTCTGTTATATTTTCTGGAAAACATCGTCAAAAAATACCTATGTCATAGCTAAGGATTTTTCTAGTAAAAAAGCTAACAAAAACTCCATTACTAGGGCTTTCATCTCTGTTTAGCCTTACTTGGGTTTCCCCTTTTATCTGTTTGGCCATTTCTCACAATTAAACCAGTCCTTTATCATATTGCCAGATTGCCTTCAGCTTGTTTATCTTAATATTGACATCATACATTTTATTTTATGATTACTCAACTATAGTCTCCAAGACGTAAACTGATTTTTATTGTCTGGAAGGGAGGATGTAATATGAAACAGAGTGACAGAGAGAATCCTATTAAACCATATTTCAGGGAAACTCTTACTGAAAACATGAAAAGTGGGGGTTTTTCCCACTTTTATTGCTAGGTAAAATTAAGTATACCTAAGTACATTTTGTTCTAGGCAAAAGTGTGTTACAGTGCAATTTAAGGCATTTCATTCAAGCAAATGGAGAGATTCCAGAGAAGATCTGCAAAAACGTACGAAAACCAAAACCAGGATTATTTTCAGAAAACACAACTAAAGAACTTGGAGATATTTAGTCTAGGGGGAGACACGGTAACAGTCTTCATATACATAAGTCTGCTGCAGAGAAGAAAGAAAGAAACTTCTCGCTACTGTGAACAGGACAAGAAGTCATTGATTTGAAACTGCAGAAAAGGAGAGAGAAAGTTTGAAATCAATTTAAGAGTAAAAAAGTGCTGAACCCAAGCACCTTCACAATCAAAGAACCTCTGTCTCTGAAGAGGTAAGAACACGTGAAGCATCTGAGTCAAGAATGGTCGTGAACCCCATGAGCCTGCAGTTTAGCCAAGCAGATGAATTAAACAACAGCTCAAAGTCTCTTTCAGAATAATCTGATACATTCATAAATCAAAGACCTGCTGAGCTGAGCTCTTGCCTGTGATCCAACATCTTTTCACGTGCCAGTTGATGAATTCCTTTCTTTCAAACCACCTGTTCTCTACAGGGCAAGTCTAGGAGATGTGGCATAAGCAGAGAACATCTGAAGCGACTTTTCTACAGTCAAAACATATGACAGAGATTTCTTTTCCTAGTTGTTCAGCAAGAGAAATAACCACACTTTTTCAATGAATTATAATAGCAATTTCACCAAGGTTTTAACTTTTGCTTGTAATGAAGTAAAACATCTCTTTCTTTAAGACCTTATTGGGAACTTTATTTCAATAGTAATTTTGTACCTCATTAAGCCATGGCATTTGTCATGCTTAAACAGAGCAAACAGTAGAGGGTTGTGGTCTTTTTTTTAACTGTGATAGAGTGTGAAAAATTAATCAGTCTAAAAGCTGTAGAGGGTTCATTTTCTCTGCGGCACAAGTGCACATGTGATTTTCCTTTCTTCCTTTTTATTACCCATGAAAGAAAAATCATGTGAGTCTTGTTCTAATTATTATTTTTCCTGGGGCTAGAAATCTTACTTACGAGAAAGTTGAAAGTTTTTTTAATTAATATAATAATATTCCCATTCACAAGACAAAAACAATGTCTCCAGTCTCTACATTTATACATGCTGAAAGTGAAGTTCCTGGATCTGAACATACCCTGAATTTACATGTATATAACAGGGTGAAATGCAGTCCTTCAATTACAGACAAATTTTTAAGTCTACAGCTGTTGCCCAACTTAGTTTCTGATTAGTTTGTAAAGTAAAAAATCTATTGGAAAGTTGCATATGTTATGGCTTTTCTGTTTCATACACTCATGATTTTTAGGCTCCTGATGAAATAGACTAGTAATATTGAAAATTAGAAAATGCAGATCTGGTTTTTTGTGTAGACTTTATCATACCAAAATACATCCTGCTGAGAGACAACTAATAGCCACACAGTATAACTACAGTGTAATCGATGTGATGGCTACATCACATAATTTAGAAATCTAAATTATAGTGCATGAGTTTACAACAGCATAAGCAGATTTTATTTTTTTTCCCATCAGTAATAATTTCTTCACCAACAGAGACAGGGCTGGCATTATAATACCTTCGGTTGCACCGCGGGTCTATAAGCTCCCCGAAAAGGGACTTATGGGTCAGGCTTTAGGGGAGATGAAGTGACACCCAGAAGTGAGCCCCCTCCAACTCCCATGTGTAGGGGAGAGCTGGGCATCACAGGTTGGATCCCAAAAGAGCCAGGACACTTATTTGGTGGTGAAAGAAACACTGGCAGCCCTCCTTCCCCTGAGGCAGGTGTCTGGCTGTCCTACTGTCCTTCTGGCAAACTGTCAGAGCCTCATCACTGCCATCAAAGTGGTGGCCTCTTTTCTTTCCAGTGCAGCCATTAGAAGCCCTTTTAACACAGTCTAACAGGAGGCATGTTCCTCATGCTCGAGCTCTGATTGACACCACAAGACTCCCCTGTCCTCAGCTCCCTTCTCTGTCATTCAGGATTTAGATCTCAACTCACCCTGGAGCTCACCCAGGACAACTGCTGTGAGCTTCTCTAATAAAGACCTCAGATAACCTCTGAAACAGCTTAATTCAGTTTGTCAGATGAGCAAATGGGGCGGTGAAGTATCTCATTTTATATGACCCACCGCTTTCCCACCATTTACTGGTGAGACAGATCATTTTGACAGTTGCCACATCTGCGAGAGATCAGAATTACAGGGTCCTAAGTAAGCCCTTAGGACCTTTGGTGGAGGAGTGCTCTCGTCTATCTTTACTTGGCATCAGCTCAGTGATTCGTAATAACATCATTCACAGCCTTTCTTTAGAGTTGCAGCAGATGGGGGAAAATGCTCAAAAATAGAAGGTGCTGCTTGCACTGCCCCTGGAAGCTGTCAACTTTATGAGTTGACCAAAACTGCTGAAATGGTGCCGATTTGCAGGGTTACAACCAGTAATTCTTCAATGCTTTCCCTTAAGAAGTAACATATTGTTTACAAGAGACCCAGTAGTCTGCTCCATTACACAGTCCAGCCTCTACCAGTTATTATCCATAAATAAATCTTGTAGGGGAGTGCTTTTAGTTACCACATATGATGAACTCATTGAGATCCGCTCTGTCACCTTTGCCAGCCGGCGTGCTACACAGCAGGGGATGGAGGAAAGTCCTGCTTGTCTTGATGGAGACACCACATGAACCTAAGCATTGCGCTGAAATGGAATTAAATGACAGAACTGATGGCATGCCCACAGGCCAAAATAAGACACCATGGCTAATACAGAGGAAAGCAGCAATTATAAGATGCTTGTTCCGCTGAGGAAAGGAAAGGAGAACAGACATAATTTGGTAGCGCACATCATATGAACCCAACAGAACCCACACCAAGAAATGCAAGATTGCAATCATCACTTGCTCATGTGGTTTGTTACATAGCTTGTGTCCTAGCACTACCATGTTTTACAATCTAATGGCGCTTTTTAAATTAAACTTCTACATATTTTTATTTGATTATAACTGTGGAATGGAAACAGTGTCCAGGCTAACCCAGGCATACTTACTGTCCCCAGGCTATCACATGCACACATTCTGAACTCACACATGTACACGCAGCAGTCTGATGCAAACAGTTTTAAAGTACAATAATGAAGCTTAGTGCACTTTAATGGTACTGGAATTGCCATTAAATCCAGAGATAACTGTTTACATCCCTCTGTTTTTCAAGCACAAACTTAACAACACTTTAAGACTTAAAGAGTAATGGTTCTAGAAAATTATTTTAAATAGTTCTACACCAGCAACCTTACAGATCTTCTGTGGGAATGCAACATGAATTTAAATTTGGATTTTGTGTTTACCAGTGACAGGACACCAGCTTCCTTCTGAAACTGTAGTTTCAGTCTGTCTGGATAATTATTAACAGCTGATTCTCCCATAAAGGCCATCTAGATTCCAGTATTTTCTAGTTTATGATAATGAAAGGATTTGCATTAACTGTTTTTATATATCTGGCCATATATCTGGATGATAAATCCCCCAATCTATCAAAGAAATTAAAGGAGGGAAAGGCTAATAAATACTACGACTCTTTTATGTTTTGCAAATTACACTATATTCCTGCCTAGCAGGAGCCTTGGCAGCCTTGCCATTCTTCACAGCAGTAACGCGATAGCGGCAATGCGATCAGGTCAACACTGGATATTCTTGAACACCCTGTCTTCATTTAGAACTGGTAAACTCCAGTACTGATGGAGTTTTCTCTTTGGCTGTTAATAACTTGCCAAGGTATTGCCAGGCTACTGCCAGGATATCAGTGTGACTGAGAATACCAGCTAAGCAAACTGACACTAGCAGTCAGCATGAAAAGTCACTTTGTCCCATAAAGGCACGATCTTGGCCGTGTACATTAAGTCAGTCCAACTGGATTTCATCTGTCAGTGAAGAGAGAAGGATCTTTTCAGGAAGAAACTTCACCGACATGTCAGACTTCACTGACATGACACGACACAATGGGTCAGGATAGTTACCCTGAGCAAGATTTTGTAAATTCTCTGCAGAGCACCACAAATATCAAAGAAATATTTGTGATGAAATGACAGTTTTGCCATTGACTTCAATATAAGAAGGTTTTGTCCAAAAAAAAAAAATAAAGGGTCTCAAAACACCACCAGTATAGAACTTTAAAAACCGGATTGTGTGACGAGGAGATCTCACAGGTGGATGACCATGTGCTACAGACAGTCTGATCTCTCAACCGTGTACCTTTTCCGAGGTTATCCATGGTACTGTGGTAGAAGTACATGAAAATACAAGTGATATACCAGTAACCAAAGATAGCTTATCTGATCTCTCAACCATGTACCTTTTCCGAGGTTATCCGTGGTACTGTGGTAGAAGTACATGAAAATATAAGTGATATACCAGTAACCAAAGATAGCTTGAAAGTGACAGCAGGATGTGACATAGACAGAAGAAAATCTGGGGGAAAAAAGCCTCTGAATATCATGACATAGAAAAACAGACCACTTTTACACAGCAAATTTGCAATAATTAAGTACAAACATGGAAATCAAGTGGAGAACATCTCAAGGGACAAGAAAGAAAAATCTGTCATATAAAACTGGGAAACATAAATTAATAGATATCTGAAATGTTTTATTCCTTATCAACACTATAACCCTGCATTTTTTGTAGTTTTTTTTCCCAAAATGCAGTTGATATTTATAGTATGGCAAGAATTTCAGATTTCAGTCATCTGGTCAGAGAGTTACTTGCTCAAGAAAATTCTGTGCTTGTTCTCCAAACCCTGGTGAGCTCTTGCACAGGATGAGACATTTCATTTATTTAGACTGGAGCCGGTAAACCCACACTCTTTTCCAGGCGAATGTCCTAGCAGGAATTCATTGCACATTGCAGTGGAACTCCACCTCTCTTGGGGCAGCCCGGGGAGACAGACCCCTCCTGCACACCGTCCTCCTCCAGGAAGATCCCAAAGCTACTGCCACCAATGCCACCTGAAAGTGCCCAAGGTTATTAAAAACATACTCTCCACTTTGCCTTGCAGAAGATTTTGTTTCAACCATACCCTAGCTTATTGCCACAACAGCCCCAGTTTATAACCTCATCAATTTAATTGCACTCTAGATGTTAGTATGAAGAAATAGCCCTTCTCCACAGATCAAGAAGTAAAAGCTGGTGCTGAAATTGAGCACCAGTGATGTAACGTACGTCAGGCAGAGGTTTCCTTAGAGCAAAACCTTGACATACGTACTGTGCTGCCTTACATGTATTATCTGCTTCGCCACAAAGAGCAGAATGCCTGTCAGCCGTTTCTTAGCAACATCAGATTTTGTTATGGCTAATGCTGTCAAGCATCTCTCTGCTTTTTGAAAGAGTTCCCAACTTCCATTTTACTAAAATGTGACAGATCTTGAAACTTGTTTAAACCAAGCCTACGTCAGAAAACAAGCGGAGCTTTACTGAAAATTTTTTACTTTCTTCAGTCCAGCTATGTGTCATGACATCAGCTGAAAGCCTTAAACAGGATTACTAGCCTGTAACTAATGCCAAGCAAGATGGGATTTGTAGTAGGTTTAGCATACAGATTTATAGCAATTTTGAATCAACAATACAGAAACATCTAATACAAGTTCATATCACAGCATAAAGAGCCCCTACATTGAACTTTCTTCAGAGGCTTCATTTGACATTGTCCCACCACTAACAAAGGGATTGCCTCAGGCTTCATATTTTTGTCTTTAGCTCATCCCAGCGAAATAAGCAAGGAGGGAAGTGCCGGTCGCCATTCTATGATGATGCTCCAGCACAAGTCAGGCCAACTGCTGTCCGTTACTGCAAGTAACAAGGGAGCTGGCACTGGAGATCAGAGAGTGATCCTGCAGTCTTTCTAGCAGCTAAGCTCCCCCACGTAAGGAGAAATGTTCACCCTTAATGCAGTTAAATGATACTTTTTGCAGCTCACTTGTACAAACCACCTTGAGTGGATTTGAGAATTAGGGCTCAATCTTTTAAAGTATCCTTTAAAGTATGTGTGACTGGTATAAATGTATGATTACAGTCTTTCCCATACATGGGGGCTCATTTTTGTAGCTTCTGCATGATGAGGAATGAAACAGCATTGCTTCCTGACAAGTTTATTATCACTGTTGAAAAAATCTAGATCAGTTTTCCAATGCACCTGAAAGAATTTATGTGCCCCTCAAAGCTTTTATGAAAGTGGACTGGGAAACTCTGAGTCTTCCCTGTTGTACAGTTATTCCATAATTCTGTCCTTAGCTGTCACGATCTTCCCTGGAGTTTTGTGAGCAGACGGAGAAAGCTGAGGACACAGAACTGCCAATGAATTTTTGTGGATACCTTTAAAAGTGCTATTTTGGTCATACAAAGACTGAAGAATATGTACCCTTCCATGCAAAGAAGGAATGAAATCCTTCTCGAGTACACCTTAAGTGATTGAAGACAGCACTTTGTTCTTGATTTCACCAATTTATGTTAACCACAGGTTTGACTGATATGGGGGAACCCAAATGCTATCTGCAGCAAACCATGAATTTACAAAAGTCAAAAAGTGGCTCTAGTAGGTAAGCAAGTATGTCTCTAGCTGTTGGAGAAACTAATAATGGTATAGAAGATGTAAGATAAAGAATTAAAAAAAATTATATCCATAACAGTATTCCATTAACTTCATAGAAATTATTTTTTCTAAACATGGAATTATTTTTCTTTGTTCTGTCTACAAGGATTTCATATGCATAATATTCCAAGTTGTTTGCAAGCTCGCAGTTCCTGCACCACAGTGGAACTTGGCTCCAGATTCATATACCTAAATTCAGATGTCTACGTGTAGGCATCCACGTACGAGCCAGCTGTGTAAGCTTTCCACAGACAGCAGCATTCTGGTCAACCCAGTCAATGGAGCCTGCAGAGCTGTACATTGTGCCCTAAAATAAATGTCAAGGGCTCGATTCATTTGCCTGAAATTAAACACTCACTGCCTTTTGTATTATGCCAAGTGGAGCATCCTGCTTCACCTTGACCTGCCTCTCCAGAAGGACCCAGGTCTTCCATAGGGGTGTTGTCCTATGGATGTACTGTGTTGATGTCTCATACATCCTGAGACACCTCAAGTAATGGTAGACACCTTAAGTTAAGGCAATCAAATTAAGATGTTAGTGGCTAGTCTCCAAGCACCGTAACAGGAACTCCCAAGCACCTATATTTACGGATATAAATTTAGGTGTCTCAGTCTCAAGTGAATTCTACTCTGAGAGATTGATTAGTCTCTTAAATACCACTGACAAACTTTCTGATCAAATCTTTTACCTTTTTTACCATATGTTTAATAACAGAAGTCAGTAAATTGCTAAACACTCTGCTGGTAGAGTGAAAGTATCAGTATCATAACGATGTATGTCAGCTATTCAATGTAAAGGAGGAACTGCTAGGATTTGCTAGAAAATGTGACAGTTATTTTGTAATGATATATGGTATTCCAAAATATCAGGTTAGAATACTAAGGAAATGTCAGTCTATAATTAAAGATGTTCTACCCGTGAGCACAGATGATGAATACATCATGTCTCAGTGGGCAGACTGTGTCTGTGACAGAGATAAAATTCTGTACTGATTCCAGCAGTAACCATGTTATTAAGAATGCTCTTAACTAGAGTCCATGTGAAAACAAAAGGTTTCAATCGAAATGAAATCGATACAGAAGAGATTAAAGTGGCTTTTCCACTTCTATTAAGACTCAGAAACACACTCACATCCCTACCAGAAATAAACATGAAATACATGGAATTTCTAAACCCATGCAAGACTAAATAATAAATCTAATCCAGAATGAAAAAAAAAAATTGTATTAGTTGAATTGTAAGTTCTCGGACGTTAATGCACTTAGGCAACTTGGTGGGGAACAGCGTGCAGTACCCACTGGGACTGATATAATGGAACAGTAATCGCTGGATCTCCTGACTGTCCAAAACACCGCAGAAAAGGCCTTGAAAGTGCAGCTTTATTACATCAAAGCTCTTGGTCCAAGCACTTAGCTAACATTGTCTCTGCCAATTCCATTACCAAGTTAGTCACTCATATCGCTCCCCAAAAAAGAAAGTCTGCATAACACTGTCTCAAAATGTTCAACCCAGGTTTTGACAAGTGATAAAGTGATTTTCTACGTGCTTTGCCATGTGTGCATGCATAAGCTGTTCTTTCCTAAGTTAAATAGTGTAATGACTGCTAAAGGTAAAAGAATCATTGTGGCAAACAAAATAGTCGTTAAGCTTTTGCCACAATTCATTCCCACATTTTCTCAAATGTCTCACACAAATTATTTAACAACTAACACGATGTAGGTTTTATTCTGGGATCATAGACCTGTAAATGCCTTACTTTCTTACAACCCTACAGAATATTTAAATTTATTAAAAATTATGTCTCATTTCCAGGTAATATCTGAAGACCTTTCAAAGAATGGTTCCCTACTTGGTGGAAAAAGAAAGCTTACAACAACATTAAAAAGTTTGGAGGAGATAATGGTATTAATGCAAGTGAGGAGAGAATAAGAATCCAGTCTAGAGCAGGGAAATAGCAGACGAAGGAGCAGTGATAAAAGTTGGTTTGATTACATTTACTCTGACAAGCCATCACCTTGAAGAGTTCACAGAGGATAGTCGACGCTCCAGAAGGCCGGTAAAGGGCAAATCAAGGATCTGCCTTTGGAAAATGAGGGAAATGGGAGTCAGAGGATTAGAGGTCAGTCAGCCTAACCTCACGTCAGTACTAGAATGAAAATCCATGGTATTTGAAAACGTTTAGAAAAGAGCAAGGAGATGAGTCACAGTCAATATAGTTCTGATAAATGCATCTAATTTCCTCCTGTAAAAGGCATTTGGGCCTTATAAATAAGGGAAACACGGTCAGTGTTGTGTATCTTAACATTCACACGCTTTCTGGCACTGCCCTACATCACATTGTCAAAAATAACTTAGAAATAAATAAATAATGCATAAATTGTAAATAAATACTGCAACTAGTATGAAAAACTTACAGCCAGACAATACAAATCTACAAGTGAACTAAACTATGCTTAGACCTATTTTCCGGCACAGAACATCCTATGTCCATGTTGTTTAATCTCCTTCCCCTCCATAACGTGGTGACCACATCTAAGGTTCCTGTCGCTTAGCCTAAGCGATCTCTGGTCTATGTCAACCTCACCCGAGCTCAAACATCACCTGAGAAATTGTTAGCTGGCTTGGACCAAAATCACAGCCATGACTTCTCTAACAGGTCATAAATAGCACAAATGATGGAGTCCCAATCCCAGGATCATTCCCTAGCAGGTTTTATTTTCTCACGTAAATGTGCCTAGAGACTAATTATCAGAGATTAATTGCCAAATTGGAAATCTCAAGGAGCGTCCAGAGGAATCTCTGCTTGATCTAAAACCGTATGATCTCAAGGACAAAGAGAGCACTGCTGCTGAAACTGCAGGTGATGCTGGAGTGGGGCAACCGTATGATCTCAAGGACAAGCACTGCCGCTGAAACTGCAGGTGATGCTGGAGTGGGGAAGAGCTGGGAAGGCATAAGAATGGTGGAGTCAAGTTTGGGATGGGCAGAATGGGAATTCTGATTGATCTTCACAAAATTCAGAGCTGACCTTAAAAAAATGCAATGCATCTCAGTAAGAATACTGTTATGCACTTGCCTAGGCATAACCAGCTGCACAGAAGCTCAGTCAGGCAGTGGTTCTACAGAAAAGAAAGTGATGGTTAAAATGACCCACTAATTCTGCACATTTATGTTCAGGGCCATCCACCCAGTAATTGTAAAAGACAAGGTCACTCTCATGGAAATCTCTCTGAGTTCACATCACTGCAGTTTTGCCGCTGTGTCCTGATGCCCCATTGCGAGGGACCTTGGGGCAAAATGACCCAGTACAATGTGGGGTGATACTGCCAGGTTGGCTGAGGAACTCAGAGCAGATCTCCTTCTGCTGGGTCGAAACACCCTGTGCCACATTTGTTCTCAACATAGCTGCCTTTTCAAGGCATTTATTTCCCTACTGCCTATCCACTGTTCTTTGAGCCCTTTAATACTTTTCAGGCATCTCTGCTTTTGAGCCAGTATCCCAAACCCCTTTCCCAGGCCATCCTCAATGTCCAGCAGCTTTGTGGTTCCACTAGACCCAGCTGGCTCTAAGACATCACAGCATATGAACAAAAGAGACGGAAACTGAAATATAGGTAACTACAGACTGTATCTGGTCTTCTGCACCAATAGCTGCTGGCAGAGACACCAGTAGCTCCTGGCTTGCCACAAAATTACACATTTTAGTGACTACATAGTATGTTCCAAACTATTTAGCAGATCTGTCATTAACAATTATTAAATAGCAGCTCAAAGCTCAAAGAATGCAGTTTTATTGATTCATTTGAGTAGAGAATTAGGTTATCTGGGCTCCAGTCCTAATATATTTAGCACATCTCAATGCCTTACAATTCTGGTCCCCAGTCATCCATAGCTCCCTACCAAAGCCATCAATTCCATGAAAAGCAAGGTGAAGGAGCGATACCATTCATGCAGATTTGGTCCTAAGTGGGGCTGGACCACAAGTGATGCCTACCTGCTACTGGGAGCTATGAAGTACTCTCAGCTCCACAGTTTAGCCATAGCCCCAATGACTCTCTGTTTTTGCACATAGGGAATATGCCCAAACTCACAAAGCAAGTCAGGAATGAAATCCACACAGTTTGATTCCCAGATCACTAAAGAGCTCTGTCGGTCAGATGTAACAGTACCTAGGCTCAATTCACATACTCTTCAGATCATTAAGCATCAACCAATGCTTTTATGTGGTGTACAAATCTCCAGGAGAAGACAGTGATAAACCAGAAGTTATTGTAAAAAATTATTTTACCAATTCATTCCTGTTCGAACCATCCCAAACATGACTCAAAAAAAATTAAGTTTTCTGCAGTAGAAATCTGCCATTCCATGGTATTCACTGGTAACCACTCAAATTTAGGAAAGTCCAACCTAAGAAGTATCATTCAACCATCTTTGAACAAGCTTTATCCTACCTGGATGTATCAGTTAACTTATATTGAGACATCACATAGATATAGTTTAGAATGCAGTAAAAAGATGTCTGTTTGTAGCATTTATCCCAGAAACAATGTAAGATCCACAAATAATCTCATATTCTGAGGCTAATAAAATCATTGGTTTAATTGTCATTTGCAGCATAAGCTATATTTAAAATGGAGAATCCTGTGAATAAAATGAGTAACTATTGCAAGAACAACAACCATCTAAATTTTAAAGGCACCTATTCTGCCAGAAATGGCTAATATTGAATATTCAGGCATGTTAGCTGAAAAGCATCGCTTACATTCAGTTACCAATCAAGTCCTGATATAAAATCCCTCTTCTTGCAAAGTGTGGTTTTGTAGGAAAAAAAAATAACAGGTGGAGGAAGGAGCGGACAACATCTTCGGTGACTGGCATAGGCTGTGGCAATATACTTTAAAACTATTCTGGATTACTATTTCTTCTGTTGTATGGAATTCAGTGTTCTCTGTCTCTTTGTAAGACAACTCTATTTTACAACAAATAGGAAACATATGTTCCTTCTTGTTTTATAAAAATAATATTTTTCATATGACTAATAACTCATATAATTCATACAATTTCCAGTAAACATACAACTTCAGACTTTTTCCCTGTGGTCATTCAGAAAAAGCAGAATATTTAACAGATATCAGGCTGACGACTACTGAGAATGTTTTCTTTTCTTGAAAAATAAACAGAAAGAAAAAAACAGATTGATACAAAATAAGAACGAGCATTTCTTCAACGCAGATGTCTCATTCAATGTATCGGACTCTTTTACAGTGCTTGAGAAATCTGCTGGAGAGGAATTCACTGATTCAGCAGTTAATTATTTCTTTCCACAGATGGAACACACAGGCCGAGGAGTCTGACCCATGTGCATTTTGGTTTTGAAAGTTTAGGAGCATTTCTAGTTGGATTCCTCATTTAGCTTTTTGTTCCTAGAGCGAGGGATAAAACTGCCACGGCCCTTCCGTTGCAGCAAGGGGACAATCTGTTCTACACGAGCGGAGGGGGGCCTCCGGGCACTGGGACTGGAAAATACCACAGTGGCAAATCTGCCAGCAGCATCGATCAATGCACTGCAGACTGGAAAGAAAAAAAAGAGAAGTCCAACCTCAGGCCAGCCTCAGTGACAGCTTGATGGTGGGAGCAGCTCAACCATCAACCCCTGAGCCACAGGAGGCTGTGGTTGGCTTGCAAGATGCCCTTAGAGCACCTTTTTGTCTGGAAGAACAAAATTCCCTGGATACAGGTGGTGGAGTGTCAGCAGCTCTGCAGTAGCTTTTTCGACTTTGTTCCTGCACCCTGTTTCCATTACATCCCCGTACAGTTGGCCAGGTTTAAGCAACCCTCAGGATGTGACAATGTGAAAATAATATTTGACATTAATTGACTTTCTGTGTTGGTATTTCCACTGTTCACAGCAGATAATAAAACTTTCCAATAGCATTTACTTGAGATCTCACAGCAACATAAATGCAGCGTTCAGTCCAGACGGGGTCTGCTGCACCACATTCAAACGGCTGTTGATCAAGAATAAACTCTTAAAAATCACACCTAGACAAATGACACATCAACATATCGAGAATTTAAGGTAAACTGGTGCTGACACAACGTCTGCAGACTCTAAGCTGTCTGATTAGTGAGATCATGAGGCCAAAGAAACAAATAACATCTAACTCACAGCTTTCAAGCATACACTTTGCAAAGTCAGGACATTGCCAACAAAAAGACCCCCATATTTGAATCTGGTTTAAAAATCACCCGCTTCCCACTGAGTTCCCATAAATATAAAATCATCAGTTGTGTAACTTGCAGCTATTTTCTTATAATAACCAGTTATTTAAGGCGTATTTTCTGGCATCACAAAGGTAGCTTCCTTTGTTACACACTGTTAAAACACAAAACATGAAGTGCACATGTAAGTATTTATGCTTTACAATAGTTTTTTCATCCAAGGAGTCAACATGTTAAAGATCACACCCATCTGAGGGAAAAGGTGCTACAGAACAAGATATATGCTGAAAAATAAAATGTGAGTGGCTTTGTATACAAGTCAGAACTGACTAGATCATTTTATCAGTCTGATAATCCTTTTTAAGTGTTTCAGATGAGCCACAGTGTGTCAGAATTGTCCCAGGACCAGATCTTCAGCAATTGCAGTTTCAGAAGACTCCGCTTCCCAGCACATCCATGGGAGGCTGGCTGATGCAGCTATTTTTAGCATCATTTCAAGATACAGTTTAGCTCCTTAGATTCCCGTTACAGTTGAGATACTGGAGAAATCTCTGCACATTTGGTCATATGCCTCACGCTGGTTTCTATAGCATGACACGCTCTCTGCTGTATCTCAGGTAGATCCCAGCTGTGCTGTACTGTGAATGCAGCATCGGGCTGGATTAGCCCACAGGGCCAAAAAAAAGAGAAAATACACTTAGGAAGGGGCATCCCAAAAAAATGAGAGTCTAGTACATAATACTCATGTAGGCTTCTTCCATGATCAAAAGAGAGCTGGCTGCCTGGTTGATGGCGAGTTAGGGTGAAGTACTTTCTGGAAGGGCCTCTGTCTCTCTAGCAACAATGAAGAGAGTCTGAACAACCAATTTTTGGTGGATATTTTTAGATGGCTGGAAATAGTGAGATGCGTCCCACCTCCTGGGCTGATCATTTCTGGCACAGAAGAACTCACAAGGAGTCTAGCCTTGTTCCTTGAGGCTATGCTGGAGAGACCTAGGAAAGAGCTCGGGACTGTACGATGGGACCCTATCCTAAATTCAGGATTCAGCTGAGAGAGAGGAGTGAAAATGGAAGAACAATTAAGTAATATATTCCCTTCTGCCAATTCTCTGTTGCAAAGCTGAAATACAACTCAAGAGCATCACCAAGTGACTGCAGATTAAAAGTGGATTTTAAACATAACTGCAGTGTATATTCAGAGATTTCCCTTTGGGTATTTTCAGACATCCCCACCCATTCTCACTCTCTTTTTGATGCTTGGTACTCACACCAGTAGCAACCATTCTCTAAACTGATCCCACACTGACTTCATTCCTCTAGCAATTTTTACAGTACAGATGTAAGACAGAAAGACAGAACACCAGACGAGTTTTTCAGCATGTCACAAAAACGTTTTTCCTGCACCTGCAAGACATTACAACTCTGTATACAGCACTGAGGCAGGTATCAGCTTATCTTGTGGATGGCTGGGAACTGGAAAAAAATTAAGGACAAATTCCCAAACCTGAAGGAAACTCCCAGAGTATTATTCTCTCACCTCTAATGAATTCTTCTTTTCTGTAATATTAGTTTGGCTGCTTTCAACAAGTAAAGAAAACTTCAGCAAGCTGACAGAACTTTTAATGGAAAATCAGTGGAAAGCTGTCTTAACGCATGTGGGCAGTTCAGTTTCCTCTCCGTTGATGCTACCTGAGGGAATCACTTAGCTGCTTACTATGTTTTGACCTTACTGGATTCTCATGCAGCCATGCTGTGAGAGCCGAAAACTTCAACATTGCTGTTCTTAACGGGAATGGCTCGTACTATATGTTTGTTAATGAATAACTACATTCAAAAACTAATGAGATCACAGAGCTACAAAATAACTTCATCATATGTCTAATGGCAAGAGAAACAAATTTCAGTTTTGCCAAGTTGTGCATCTCACTATCACAAATAAAAGTCTGAAGTATTTTTCATTTCTTATACAGTAGGATTCACTAAATAACGTCACTTTGAAAACACAGGCACCTGACAAGAAAAAGCTGTTAACAGAAACAAACAAAAAAAAGAGCAAATTTAAGTTTGTAGGGTTCAAATTCTGCTATCCTTGTACTAAGAGAGCAAACTCACCTTTTCTTGGGTCTGCTAATAGCCTTTGTGAAACACATCACCTTTGCAGCAGTTCCTGGAGAGGTAATGTCCTTACTGCAAAAACCTTTATCACAGTTACTTACCAGCTGCTGTCAGTCCTCACATAATCAAATCAGAATTCTGACTAAGCAAGGTTGTACACAGGTGTGAGAGAGGAAAGCAGCCACAACAAGTGGAAGCAGAAAGGAGGATGCCTTAGAGGTAAAAAGTGGGCTCTTCAGCTCTCTGGGCAAGGTGAAAACATGCTGATGACAAAGCTTGACCTACTATTCAGTTTTGAACAGTAGAAGGCATATTTCATAACCGTTGCACAGCCATATCGTATGTATAGCCCTGATGCAAAATCCTAATTTTCTTTGTATTGTAGCTCTCCCAGCAACGTAAGTGCAGAAAATAACTCTTATTTTGGAAGCTGCAGATCTCTTAACCTGCAATGAAAGAGGTTGAAGCTATAGTACAGTAACATAGGTTTGCCACATGCTTAAAGCACATTCACTGAATTACTGTGGCTCAGTTGACGTGTAACAACTTGTCAAACTCCACCAATTTGGGCGGTTGTCTCAACCCTAAGGCTTCTCTGCTGTGACTTATCTAGTCAGGCACAGAGCTTGTGAGGAGCTGCCACACCTCTCCTGACAAAGACGGCACACTCGGAAGGGCATTACTCGTCATGCATACTGAAAATGGGGGGAAAATACAACAACATTTTGATTTTTCTTCCCTGCTCCAAACAGAGCATACTGGGAAAATCCCCTGCATAAAAACCACAACCGACATACTCTGTGAAATCACTTGGTATCCTGCTCACTTCTGATTTAATTAACTCAGCTGGACTTTGCCATCCAAATGTGAAAAATACTGGCTTTCATATGTTGGAAAGTGAGAAATGAATAAGCAACGATGAGAACTCGGCAAAGTGCAAGCAGGCATGGTCCAAACCTCCATGCGCTGTCCCGGCAACACTGACTTGCAGCAATGTGCCCTGAGGCTGCCAATAATGATGAATTTTGGCATTCCCCTGTTTTTTTTATATGGGTAAAATAATCCCATTCATTTCTTTTTGTGACCTTTCTAGAGCTTGTGTCACAATCTCCCATTCTGAAAAATCTCAGAAGGAACATTTGATTCCTGGAGTATTGTTCATAAAAGATAACCTTGCTAAACATGGCCTTGGCAGTGGAAAACTCATCCTTAAACTCTTTATTACCCCAGACTACCATTATCAAATGCTAATATATTCTTCTTAAACACAGTTAATATGGATAATCAGTAGTATGGATACTACACGTCTCATTTCAGGCTGTATCTTGGACCTGAATGCTAACTTAAAATCGCACCTTGAAGAAGAATCATATTTAGTCTGCCAAGCACTGCTTAGGGCAAGAAGAATGGCTGAAAAATCTCTCAGCTTTGTCTTACATCTCTTAGGCATCTTTGATGTTCAGAAACAAAAGCTATCCCTCTCAGCCTGTCTTCGACAGGAGGTTACTGCTAGTCAGCCCCTTTCGCGTTCCTTTCCAGCCATCTAAAGGCAGATAGTCCTGGCAGAGCAACTTGTTTCAGTCTTAAACGCATATCCAGACATTTCTACCTCCTTTTCTCAGTAAACTGATTCAAAGGGGTTTTGTGGTTAATATCTTAGCAGCGTATTACTGCTTTTGCATAAAATGTTCCATTCCCCTCCCGCGCCTCTCCTTTCAGTCTCCGCAGCCTGCGGTGTCACCATGCCCATCTGCAGGTACAGGGCATTTCCCCAACCTCAGGCAGCACCAATTTGTAGTATTGGTAATATTTGTAGTATTTGCAGTACTCGTCTGTCCAGCACCTCGGGATAGTGCCCTGCCATCACGGTCCCTCATCTTCCCTCTGTTCCGCACTCTCCCTCTGTTACCATGAAGGAGCCGAGCAGTGCAAGCACGGCACTTCGGATCTACTTGTGCTGGTCAAGAGTTTTACTATCAGCTCTTTCAGCAGCTGCTCCACGTCTCCAGAGATATCACCCCTGTGTTTTGCCACTCATCTCTCATATTTTTGCTATGTCCTTTGTTTTATGCAACCTTCTTACTGCTTTTCTTTCTGGAGTCGATCTGGGGAACTGCTGCCTGTTGTGGCTGCTTCCCTTTCTCACACATCTACGCTTTACTTTGCTTATTCAGACTCCAGATTTGATCATCTATGGACTGGCAGCATTTACTGCAGCAGTGTAACATCATCCATCCAGTCCTTAGAGGTCTGGCCATTTTATTTACTGTCCCCAGATGACCCATCGTGACATTTCAGACAGCCCTGAGGTGGGGACCCAGCACTGTGACAGGATCTTCCAGAGTGGCCAAACAAGGCTCACAGTTCCCCAAAAATACATAATGCAGCAAAGTGAAGATTATGTGTCCTCGTTCAGGATGGGACCCAGTCATCTGTGTGTGCTTCAGCGACAGCTCTGACTCAGGTTTTCCTGGCCTCAAGAAGAGGGTCTGATGGCCAGCGGCTTCTCCATTAGGAGCCTTCTTGACTCCTCCTGGTCTCCCAGTTTATCACACCAAGTCAAGATGCAGCATCTCAGAGCAGTGGAGATCCTCCCCATCTTCTCTTACGGAGCAGAGTTCTTGGGGCTTTGTAAATCAGCGTTTTAACTGCTGATCTAGTCTCTTCATTCACATTGTCTGCCAGTCTGTAACATTTCCAAAATGTCATTTTCAAGAATGGTTCCAAGAATGGAGAGAAACAATTAGCTGTTAATTGGCTTCCACTGTAGACATGGCATTTCTCCTTCAGAAGATATAACTAGCATTCTTCTTCACAGATGCGACCCTAGATTGATTGAAACTTCTTCCCTTTTTTTTAGTCACTTTTTATCACCTTCCAACCAGCAACCTTTCCTCAGTGCAAAGGCAGTCCTATACCTTCGTTTTCATTTCTGGACCACTTTTGTCATTGCAGGCTATGTAACATTTCAGAGGCCTATTCCTGTCATTTGCAACAGTTTGCCTTGTCTTGGACTTCTCAGTCTTTCCTTTGTTTCCCAGTGCCTGTCCCAAAGAATCCTTCCACAATGGAGTAATTTTAAAATTAATTACTACCTGGGGAGACTACACCGCTGAGCAGAAACACTTCTTGGGTTTCGGTACAAGAACATGATGACGGTTCATTTTTCTATTCACAGTTTGAAGGACCATTGGGTCCTTCAAAGAAGGATCTTCACCTGACCCTTATTCTTTCAGCTATCTAAGTTGAGGTGGCCTTAGCATGAGGAAAAACCCACACCTGAGTTTAGGACTGTGGGAACTTATAAGCCTTTACATTAATTCAAGGACAAGGAAAGGGGTATCAGAATAAATCCTAAAGATAGCTTACATAGAGGGATCATTAGCAACATACTTTCTAGCAGACTCCTTCCATGTGAGTGGTCAAAAAAATTAAAAAAAGCCTTTGATTTTTTTCTGTTGTTCTTATTAAGGAGTATTTTCAGAATAAAGAAAACTTTTCTGAACTTCCTAGCCCCAGAGCCAAATATAAAAGAAAATTATGTCGAAGGAAGCAATACATTTTTGGCCAAAGGAAAAGCCCAGAGTACCTGTGTTGAGAAAGTCTTCTCCCAGATGATTTTACATGCAGAGCCTAACCTCGCCATCTAGCTAAAAAGGAAATGTGGCTTTGCAGCGTGTTGAACAAACTTTGAAGCCAAAAGCGCTATTATTTCCCATCTGCTAGAGGGACCTGGACTGTTATATGAGAAGAGTTAAAGCTTTCCAGTGACCCTCTAAGTTAGGTCTCGTGCAACAGTGAAACTGCACAGGGATAGAGCGCTGCTGGGTTCTCTCCCTTGCTGTTTTAACTGCTTGATTCCTGTGCGTTCCCAAAGACCTGGGAGAAATAATTGTCACCAGCAGACTGTCTAATGATTCTGGACTAGCTGAAAAACAAAGATGACCCTCCTAAGAGGTCACAGCTCACATAAACTGTTGTAGTTACAGGGAAAATCCCACTGATGGTTTGAAGGTAAGTAAGTGTTAGGCTAGAACAAATTAAACAACAGTTTTCCAGGGAATCTCTTTAAATACAAGTATGTTTCAACTTATGAATAACTACAGAGGACCAAAGGTGTTGTATCATATCTTCCAGCATGCATCACATGTTAAGTCTCAATAGGCAGATTTATCCAATTTTGTTTGATCTCTGCTGTCTGGAATACACTACACCTGTGAGACAGACCCCATGTGCAAGGCAGGACTTGTAAATGAAAGCCAAATGTGGCTGGAAATAGTGCTTTCCCAATCAGAACGTGTATTTAGCTAGTGCTTTCTCCCAAACTTTTGCTGCTGATTTCTTTAGGCTCCTTTTGAGTAAGCTCAGGTTACCCCTGGAGGCATTTAAAAGGCGTGTAGACGTGGTGCCTAGGAACATGGTTTAGTGGTGGACTTGGTCATGTTAGGTTTATGGTTGGACTTGATGGTCTTAAAGGTCCTTGCCAACCTGAACAATTCTATGATTCTGTGATTCTATATGTGTATGGCTTCTTGGGTCTTGTTACTGAGAATTTTCTTGGCATTAACTTCCAGTCAACACCAAGAGACTCAACATTAACTACCTATTTACACCTCTCTGTTATGCCAGCCACTTCTCGTAGTAACAAATACCAAGTTTAATTTGTACAGCTCAGTCACAACAGCTTCTTGGGGGAAGATGAGGCTTCAGTATTTGTAAACAAATGTGTTCCTCTCATGACCAGCACAAGGCCAGTCGCCACTCAAAACTGTCCCTTGGACTCTCCCAAGATGCTTGATGCCCACCATCTAACAGAAAAGGAAGGTATTTAATAAGAGGAGGTACATTTCTCAATTTTCACTCCTGTATTCTGTAGGGAAGGTGAGGCTTTGAAGCTTTACGACTGAGAGGGCTCTTTTTTTTTCTTTCCTGTTTTGTCCAGTCTTGCAAACACAAATCTGATACACAGTTTTTCATTTGTCAGCTGATAATCTGTCTCCCAATAATCCAATATTAAAAAGTGTAGGAGCTATGCAAGCCCACGAAATTCAGCAGCAAGTACTGGGTGCAAATTAATTGTACCAAAAAAAAACCTTCTTCAGGAAGAATTTTGGCCATCGGTTTCTAAAAGTTGTGGTCTGGGTGCTGGCTGTTAATGTATATTGTGCTGCTTGTATCTTCATCAGTATTGTTTGTGCCTTCTTCAATATTGATTCTGTTTCAAGAAAAAACATGCGGGATTTACCTCTGGCATGGAATGTAATAGGAGAAATTATTTAGACTTCAGATCAGAATGGTACATTCTTTCCTGTGTACTATTCAGAAAAGCTGGCTTGTCATATACAAAACACTCCAAATCTAAATGCCCTTGTTCTTATAATCGATGGGGATGTGAAAGGGAGTCTCAATCTTCTGAAAATTCAGGTTCTAATTCAGCAGAGGAAGTATGTGACCAAGCCTCCTAAAATTATAGTTTTGCAGCTAGGAAATAAAGTACCATTCTGACCTGGGGTCTAAATAATTTCTCCTATTGCATTGCATGCTAGAGGTAAATCCCACATATTTTTTCTTGGAACAGAATCAATACTGAAGAAGGCTCAAACAATACTGATGAAGATACAAGCAGCAGAATATAAAGAAACAGCCCGGCACCCGGACCACAACTTTTAGAAACCGATGGCCACATTTTCTCTTGACACAACCGCCACAATTTCCACAGAACTCAATTCGGGAATGAAGGTCAACATGAGCAATTTTCGGTATCACAGCATTTGTCATGTGTGGTGGGAAGAATATCCTTTTCTGTATTCATTATCTCTAATGGCTTT
Source organism: Cariama cristata (assembly GCF_000690535.1). Classification (NCBI taxonomy): domain Eukaryota; kingdom Metazoa; phylum Chordata; class Aves; order Cariamiformes; family Cariamidae; genus Cariama; species Cariama cristata. The sequence goes on from NW_009636216.1 coordinate 82,204, forward strand.
TTCGGCCTTTGCTTGGAACACCTGCAGCCTGAAGCGAATGACTGCGGAGAGCAGGACAATTACAGAATTTGTTTTAAAGGCCATGATTCATGGAATATTCCCTGTTTATCTTCACGTGTTGGTATCAGGGAGAAAGGTATTTACTTCAGCTATGTAAAATATTACAGAAAGAAATTTTTTGCTGTGTACACATATGTGTTGGTATCAGGGAGAAAGGCATTTACTTCAGCTATGTAAAATATTGCAGAAAGAAATTTTTTGCTGTGTACACATACCTCAGCTAAATAAGGTGCTTGTTTCGCTGTCTCTAGAAAATCAGTAACACCGTGAACTGAAGCGGGAGGCATGAGGGGTGGAGGAGTTAGGGGACTTTAAATTCTTTTTATATGCTGTTCAGATGTTGCTTAAAAGTTTTTAAAGATCTAGTGAACTGAAGGTCAGTCGGGGGTTAGATGTGGTAGTGGAAAAATAGCTGGCTGGCATAGTCCATGGAACGTGTTGCAATTGCTTTGAAAAACTCTGGAAATCCAAAGCTGAGGAATTTTACAGAAATTAAGGAGTTATTGGCAACATTTTTGAGAGAAGACAGCTCAGTGGAAATATCCTCATCCTGAAAAACTCCTGATGACATTTCTGGCTCATCCGTTTTTATTGCATGGCAATAGACTGACATCTAGTGGGTACGGTCCTCTCAGGGATGCTGGGCCTAACCAGGACTGGGGAGAAATTGTCCTTTTTTTTTTTTTAAATGGAAAAGTACATTTTTGATTTGGCAAAAACTTTCCTGGAAATTTTTCTCTTGCTTTTTCATAGGAAACCACAATTCTTTCATCATTTGCCGTTTTGAAGCATTTCCTCCCAACATTTGACATTTTTGGCTGAAACGTAACCCCCAGTTTTCTTTTTTTATTATCGTTATTATTAAATATTGATCTTTTCAGTTTAACATTGAAATTTTCCGAGGAGATACATCCCCGATCTCTGTCCCTGTGAAACATCCATTGCTGCTGTACTGTGTAAATCCTCCTCATTACTCTGATAGCTCAGGGAAACAGAGCAAAGGTCTGCTCCACACGGAGAAGTCACAGCTGTACAACGGATCCTTTGCTTTTGCTCACACCCACAAGCAACCCTGGTTAATATCTTTTTGGTTTGGACCGAGGACACAACTCCAAGCCTGGGTACCTGTGAAAAGGGTGAGGATTTATCCCCTGGGGAGATGTTCATGGACAGAGCAGGACTATAAAGCCCATTTCTTAGCAGCTGGTGTGTGGTAGAGTGGTGCCAGGGCACAGCATCCCCTGTGTGATCTCTGCTTTGTGGCCCAAGAAAAACACATTAAAATTAAAGCCTCAATTGCTCTCCCCCTCCCAGCAACATGCCCCTTCCCAAGGTGCTGGGTTTCTCTCCAAGTAATGACTTTATGAATCCCCTTAAAATCAAAGTCATCTTTTCCCTTTGTTCTGCACTTCTGTTGTGCCATTCCCAGCCCCAGGTGTGATTAATGCCTTTGATTTCCAAAGGTTTTTCCCTCTCAAAGCCCTCTCCTGTGGCATGGCGGGGGGCTTGGCTGAGCCCCCCCAGCCGCCCCACAGCTGCAAGGCTGGACCATCCCGACAGCTGCCCCTGGGCAGGAGCCCAACGCGCACCGATGGGGCAAAGCACGGCTTCCCTGACATCTGTGAACAGGAATGGTTTGGGATTTCTTGTTTTCCAGTGAGCATTTTGCTGTGCTAACCACGAGAGAGACTAGGCAAGGGAAAGGGAGAGGAGTCAGCAGGGCTGCAAGGTAAGGGGCTGGGAGGTCTGTGACGGGCCATGGGAGGGTATTTGGTGTGGGATGACAGGAAAGCCCTCCTTGTCTCCATCCTCAGCTCTAAAAAGTGGGCTATAACTGGCTGCCAGCTGTCTATTGTCTTGATCTACTGGGCTGGTGAGACATTTTTGTTCCTGAGAGAAGAACGGACTAGTAATGGTCATCCCTGAATGACTGAAAAGGCAGCAAGTCCCTCTCCATAGCAAGGAAATGACACCAGCAATGACAGCCAGCTGTGGTGATGGCTCAGCAACCCAGTTTCCAACAGTACGAGCCATAAACCAGAAGATCTGAGTGCCTGGGTATAAAATCAGAGGAAGGCGATGGGACCGAGAGCTGGCTGCCATCCCTCGCATTGGAGCCGCAGGCAGCGATCCCCGGGCACAGCTGCAGCCAGAGCTGCGCGGGTCATTGAGAAACAAACTCAGGGATGGCTCTCACCGGCTGCTTCACGCTTTTCCCACCGCAAACGCCGGCAACCCAGTATTCGATTGACTTTACTTCATCGGGATGTCTGCTTGAAAGAAATAATATATTTCATTCTGGGGTTGTGAAATATATACTCTATGGACTCAGCTGTTCACAAAGTCTGAGCAAAAGAGCTTTGTTTAGATAGGAGACTGTGAAATATTGGTGAGAAGTTTCACTGCATTTCTTTCACTCCTCAGATTTATTCAACTAATAATTTTATTCAGCAGACTTATTTGACTGTAAGTCTGTGTTGTTTAAGAGCAGCTGGAACAGTAAATCACACCACGTATAAGAGTTACTGTTCCCTGCTTTGGGGGAGAGTACAAACAAGACCTATCTTAGGAAAAAAGCCCACAGGCATTATACTAAATGACGTGGTAGTTCAACTGTTACAGAAAAATGACTCCAGAAGAAATAATATATACATTGCCAATCAAATTTGATTTGATTTGAGTACATACGCACAGAAATTGCTGGGGTTCAGGAGTCTTCTTGTCTCCTGCTTTCTGTACTACGGCAAATGTTTTTCCAGGCTTGTTTTGATGCATTTTTTATAGTGTTATTTCATTCCTGGAACTAGAGGAAAAATGAATGAGGAGGATATTTCCAGCACTGCTGCAGCTGAGAATTTCACCTTGACGGTGAAAAGCAGTTGGATCCAAGCTTGGACAGAGACCAGCAAGAGGTCTAACAGGTGCTCAGCCACAGTATTTGTAAACCTTCTTTTCTTCAGCCCAAAAGAGAAACTGAATCTGGCTTGATTGTATTTTAAACCGTAAACAAATGTGGCAATATTGGAACATTGCCATTTTCCCATTACTTATTGGTCCTGATAATTCAAGGTAAACCATTATATTCATTAGAATTTGCTGTGATCATTATCATTAGTGCTAGTAGCCACAATAACAGTTTGGGCAGCTTTTAAACACCAGAAGATGAAAAATCTCACTTGACAAAGCTTCTTAAAATATCCCATCCTTTCCTGGGGCGGAGGCAGGCAGTGATGGCCGAGGGGGTCGCCACGGGCTGGCACGCTGGCCAGCCCCGGGGCCAGACATCCCACTAGCCCTCAAATTGTCCTCCTGGCATTTCCCCCGCCAGCCTTCGGAGCAGAAACTCACATTCGATTGCACTCAAAGGCAGATTGTCTTTGCTGCTTGGCCCCGGTCCCTGCCGCAGCAGAATATCCTAATTATTTTTGCAGGCTCAGAGCAGCGCTGTTTTGCCATCGCGGCAGGCCTGGTGTCGGGCTGTCTGAGGGGCAGCGGGTAGGTTAAATAAGGTTACTGTGCGGGCCCTCTTCCCTTCTCATCCCGGGGGAACGGTGAACGTCTGCGGTCTCGTCATCCCCGAAAGCTCGGTGGCCCTTTGACTGGTGGCAAATTCCTCAACACCAGTCTCATCAGGATCAAACAGAAACAGAGCTTTCTGGGCTCAGAGAAAATACCAAAGGCCAAAGCCCTGCCAAATGCTGTGTCTGGGGCAGTTCCTCCCTAAATCCCCATGGGAATAGGATGGGAAATCAAGGGAATGTAATGCCAGTTTTTGCACTGTTAGTCCATCCTCCATAACTGTAAAATGCTACAGAAAGGACTTGTGTTGAGAGAGATACTTAAGAAACAAAAAGCAGAAAAAATACAACTGAATTTTCTTTGTTAAACTGAAAGTCTAAAACAGGATTTGTCTCACTTGGTTTTTTGCCTCCAATGCATTGAACTACTAATTTTTTTTAAAATCTCATCCAAGCTGTGCTTAAATCAGGCACCTATTTCTGACAACCCAGTCTGACATCCCTTTTGCCTGTGGACGCACGGCCCTCCACAGAAAACAATCCCCTCCTGATTAAGTATCCAGGCTAAGCAGATGACTCCTCTCTGCTGCACAGCTCTTCCCCGGGCCACGCTTCCAGCAGGACACAGCCCCGGAGGGCAGAGCCCCCGGCCAAGGCCAGCACCGGTCCCTGATGTGCCGCGCTGGGACAGCCGGATCCGGCCCTGCCTGCCCTGATGGCAGCGGCTGCCCCGGGGTCTGCCCGGACCCAGCCTCGGGGGGCTTGGCACAGCTCTGCCATCGTCCTGAGTTGTAGAGAAAGCCAAGGAGTTCCCGCCTGCCAATCCTGCTCAAAAGGCAGATGTCACTCAGAGGACTTTGAAACGGGCCGCATTGTTGTTACCGATGACTGGAATCAGCCTAGCACTGGTCTCTTATCGATGGCAGAGACTGCAAATGGCCTCGGCTCTGAGGCAGGGCAGTCTATCCACCTCTCATCAGATTTGAACTGGATACGCATTAGGATCAAGTCCAGAGAGGGTCTTGGGTGCCCTGAGCCTCACAAGAGTGAAGTTTTAGGCATCTGGCTTTAGTTCACCACGCAGTGCACGAGGTGAGCTAGGCACCTCAGGGCAGGAGCTTCAAGAAAAAGACGGCACTGAGAGGGAAACCAATAAATCTCACCAGTGCTTTCAGGACAGTGTCTTCTGCTCTTCTCCCATTGCTTCTGGTACTGCACCTTGATTTTTAGGGTTTTCCCCCGTCCGCTCAGAAATCATAACCCTGAAGACAGGAGCCTAATTATTTCTTTTTTTAAAATGGAGCAATGCGTTACCTGCTCACTCCCTTTATCTCTGCTCCTCATTCCTACCCTTTTCCAGAGATGGAAGAAATGAAACCCAGTTGCCTCTTCTGCTCCCCTCCCACCGCACTGTTCTCTTGCTGAGGAGAGGACACTTATAAAAGAGGGATGGAGGTGTTGCCTTGCCAGCGTTATTCTCAGAGATGTGGAGCATCCTCAACTCCGAAGGCCTCCAGACTGCATTAATGAGCAACCATGGGATGTGGCAAGGGCAATATACCAGTGACAGTCTGCTTTAAAATCACTGTGTCCACAGACTAGATCTCTCAGTTGCATTACGTAGCATTTTGGGACACGGCGGGGGTGGCTCCGGGTAGGTGACCCTGGCTGCTTGTGCCGAG
>NW_009636216.1:87494-92517 GCF_000690535.1 Cariama cristata
CACGCTCTCTGCTGGTTCCCTGACAGGTGTGTGCTTGCCTTCTGCCATTTGGTTTTACAATCGGGGTGTCTGGTCAGCATCCCAGCTGCCAGGCGAAGGTTAGCAACCGCTATAGCAAAGTTTGCTTTTTTCCACTTAGCAGATGGCTAAAGGATTGCACCTTTTTTTTTTTTTTCCTTTTTTTTTTTGAATATGAACTTTGCAAGTGTCTTTTGAGCCCGTGTCAGCTGGAGATGAGATGACGGTGGAGGCTGCAGCTAATGAGCTCAGCTTCCCACTTCTGATGAGGCATTTCCCTTCATGAAGATACCAAAAGTAGTCTCTCCACAGACTTGCACTTGCACTGGCAACCCCAGTCTGCCAGACTGGGGTTTTAAAACCAGCCTTAGAAAGCCAGGCCTTTCCTAAGAGACGTCCTCTTTCCCCCGTGGTGGCTGGTCAGAGCTGCCTTAGCACTGTGCCGTTGCTGAGCCCCACTGTTGTAGGAGCAGGAGCACAGCAGGAAATTCTCTGTTAGGGCTCAATGTCTTGGAAATTATTTCTCCCCTGAGCCACATGCAGTCATTAGTCTCTGAGAGAGAATCGTATTCCTCGCCTGCAAGGAGGTGGGTGGGAAAACAAGGGACATAAAACTCTGCAGAAGGCAGAGGGGTGAACTCATTTCCTTCTTTCTGATCTAGCTGTGTTTTGGGGCTACGCTCAAGGAAATGCAAAGTGATCATTTTAATATACTTCAAAGTCTGCCAAAGGTGCCAAAGCATTGGGAGCCCTTTCTATTATAAGCACCTATATAAATAAAAAGTCATACATGAAAAGAAAGGAGAAGCAGGTTCTCAAGTCTTTTGAAAAATAGGTTTCTACCCTTGCTGCTACTGCGATTGGCACAACCAACCTGCTTCTGAATGCCCAGGTGAGAAATTGCAGCTCTGATTTGTGCCAGTCGGCTTTACAGAATGGAACTCTAGAGGAGACATGTTTTACCCAGCAAACAGTAAAACACATCCCCAGTTTGAACTGTCGTCCCAACACCAATTTCATTAAGAGCACGGGATGGGAATTTTGGTGAGTAAGAACTCCTGTTGTTAGGAAGCAGGAGTGGTGGTGGGGTGGTTATTGAAATGCAGCGTTGGTTGAGCTGTGAGACCAAAGCAGCACGACGGCTGATGTGAAACTTTTAAGAACAGGTTGGAAAAACATCTGTCAGGCATGACAAGTGGTCATGGAAGCAATGGAAATAATGATCAGCTAAAGTTCCTAGCAGCTCTGTTTTCTATCATTTCTGAGATGCTCTGTGATTTTTGGTCAAGCATATAGCACACTTTTTAATTAGAACTGTGGCAAATCTAGACAATAAAACAGTTAGGATTGTAATATTAGAGCTGTTTGTGTAGCAATTGGCTGGAGTAGGGCTGGGAAGATATGTGTGTAAGGGAAATATGTGATATGTTGGGTGGTCTTTGCTCATCCTTCAAAAATGCCTTATGTTCCTAATTTGTTGACTATCTCTACTAATTATCATATTTATTTGAAACAGTTTTAAAAGCATAAAGCATTATGTCAATGGAAAAAGCTACTAGAGGCCTGTTGGAATCTTTCCATTTGTGCCTCATCTGTAAAAATTACATCAGACAGAGGAAAAGGAAAATGAGCCAAACCGAAAGGCATGCACAACAGGTGAAGAGCAAACAGGGCAGCACGCTACTGATCCCCTCCATCAGTTACGGGACACTCTGCGGTGTGCCTTGAAGGTCTGTCCTCCCTGACCTTGGACCACAGAGGGGAATGGCACCATCAAAGGGACCCGATGGAAAATGCCTTTCCTTTTTATTTCCGTGGGGTTTCTATCCATCTGCCTCCACTGCTTACATCTCCAACAACATTGCAATAAATGGGGCAATGGCATTGCAGGTGGGATCACTCCAAGCTACCTGAACTATTCTGGAGCTTATTTATTACCCCACTGTTACATCTACAGTGCAGTTCATGGAGTCTCCATGTTACAAGCGTGTCTCTGTCTCTGAGCCCCTTTCACTAGCAGGCATGCTCCCATGTTCCCAAGGGCAGCTGTCCCACAGAACATGTGTTGCTCTCCGTTCCTCCTGTGACGTCATTAAGCTGATGGGATGGAATAAAGTGGCATCCTAAGAGAATCATAGAATCATTATGGTTGGAAGAGACCTCTAAGATCATCAAGTCCAACCGTATACCCGATGCCATCATGCCCGCTAAACCCACTAAACCATGTCTAGAATAGCCACATCTAAACATTTTTTGAACACCTCCAGGGATGGTGACTCCACCACCTCCCTGCGCAGCCCGTTCCAATGCCTAACGACTCTTACAGTGAAGAAGTTCTTCCTAATATCCAGTCTGAACCTCCTCTGGAGCAACTTGAGACCATTTCCTCTTGTCCTAAAGAAGAAAAAGACAAAGAAATTTTCTTTGATTTCCAGACAGAAGACCCACTTCTGTCTGGAAATCAAAGAAAAAAAGTGATCATGGCAGACGGCATTGTTTAATCGTTTAGAAAAAACTAAGCATCGAAGACCCATAAAAAAGCCAGTAAAACATAGCATTGGTCATCACCTCTTCTCGGAGCTGTCTCTTCTGACTGCTTTCTGCAGCCCAGCCCATAAGCATAAATGACAAATTTAGGCTGGATGTTAGAAGAAGGTTTCTAACAAGCAGAATGATGTGGATGCAAATGGGATTCCCAGCACAGGGACTAAACAGAGTGGGGGACGACAAACAAAATGGGCTCCCGGACTGTTCATGGAGGAGTCTGGCCAGCTGCCAGAAGGGATTATCTGATGCGGCTGACCTCAGGTCAATGATCTGGAGAGCCTCCTCCAGGGCTGTGTCCCCAGCATCCTCGGTCTCGGCATGGTCACAGGGACACCTTCTGCTGCTGCAACCTCCATATGCCCATTCCCAAGCAGACATGGACAGGGCCATCACCTCCTCCCACCCCAACCGAAGGCAGCAGAAGCTACAGTGGTTTGACGCTGCAGGAAACCTGGCCTTGAAGTCACCTCCATGACTTTAACTGCTCTGGAAGCCAGCAGAAGCAATGGCTTTCACCCCTTTCTCCTTCAGAAATTAATCGTTCTCCTTATGTCCTCCTTGAAAACGGACTAACAGTTATCCTCATGGGGTCTCCAGGCTGATTAGTGCTAAAAAAAAAAAAATGCAGTGCATAGCTGACAAATATTAGAATAAATGGTGTGAACAGTAGAACAGCGTGTGCTGGGAAATAAAAGTATCCAGGAGCCTTTTCAAGTTGGCAATTATGCAACTTAGCAGAGGATGCTGGTGACAGCACAGTAATCGTCTGGCCCTCTTCATTAAAAAAAAAAAAAAAAAAAAAGCCCCACACCATTTCAGCTGGACAAGGAAAAAGAACAGACATTGATACTGTCTATACTTTGCAAAACCTTTAAATCTGAAGAGGATAGACTGAGCTCAATTGCTGTAGATAAAAGAAGGGAAGGGGAGAATTATTGAAGACATCTACTGCAAAATGCAAAGGCTTGCACTGTCTTCACCAAAGACGGCCGTATCTGAAAGAACGTGGAGAAAATAAGGACAATGGTCATCAAAGCACTGGTTACCCACTGTTATTTCTTCAGAGTCCTTCGTATTTCCAGAGTAGCAAAATGAGTTACAGAGGAGAAAAAATAAAAGTGCAGTGAAAGAGATAAACAAAGACACACTTTCCAATTATGTTCTAAAGAAAGTTAGAAAATCCACACAATGGAACTGAAAGGAAAGAGAGAGAAGGAGAGAATGAACTGCTGAGAGTACGCCAAAATATTAGTCATCCCTTGAGTCTACCCTGAAAGGTTAGTGTTATTTTTAAGAACACAGTCCTTTAAGGAAAAGAATAATTTCCTAGCAGAGGTAATTTCTGGATGGTCATCAACTCTCTCAAGGGAAGCAGAAGCCCCAATAATGAAGTCAACAAAAGCTAGGCAGAGGAAGAGGAGGATGAAATCTGCACAAGAGTCCTCAGGGCAACCCCAAGAGCGACCTGCTATGGGAAGGGGAGAGATACGAAAAAGCCTGGCAGGGAGCAACTGTTGAGTAGGTCAAGATCTGGGTGGGAAAACATCTACAAGGAAAAGCAGTAGAAAACAGGTATGTGCTTCCTAGAGATCACCTTGGGTTTAGATGACAGTAGAGAAGGCTGACTGACTCTTGTTTAGTTTAGGTTTGCTTAATTTGAACTATATGAGATTTTCATGGGGATGAAGAAGACAGGCCAAAATGTTGTCACCTACCCTGTGGCCCATAATACAGAATTTGTGAATTTTCAGTTTTGAAAAAATTTTAGGGTATCTCTAGCAACACTTAATGAACTAAGGGCTGATATGGAGACAAAAGACTCATCCCCTCTGGTTCCATACCAGACTCCCAGGCCATGATTCTCTCTAGGCAGCCTCAAGTTGCGCTGGAACCTGACCAGTTCCATGAAGGAAACATCACTGACTTTGCAAATTGAAAACACCATTTTTTCCATATTTTAATTTGCTAAAAGACTATGTGTTTCATTGTTCTGGAATTGTAAGTGGCAGCACATTGCCCAGGAGACAAAGGAAAGCACAGTTCATGAGCTAGATGGCAGGTCTTATCCCTCCCTGAAACGAAGCAAGACTGAAAGGAGTTCATCAGCCTGAAGAAGCTCTATGCCAGCGCCTCATCTAGAAGCCTCCAAAGTAACGAGTTTCTGGGCATTCCAAAGCCCCTCTGACATGCCTGGGAGTTAAGGCTGCCCAGCATCTCTGGATGAATCTCTAAGTACCACGACAATTTGATCCATTGTCATCTAGAGAACACACCACTCTTCTCATTAAATGGCAAAGACTGATATTCGGCTCGCTGGGACCACTTAGTGTATTAAACAAGTTCTACTGCTAGGTATTCTTTAAAATTGGAAAAAATTAATAGACTCAGTTATTCAATATGCTATGAGGTAAGGTCACTGCTTAAGGCTGGGCCGGCTCTTAAAAGGGGCGGCAGACAC
>NW_009636216.1:92900-163243 GCF_000690535.1 Cariama cristata
ATCCCTTAGCTTTATACTGAGGATGAGGTGGATGGGATGGAATACCTCGTTGGTCAGTTTTTGGTCACCTGTCCTGTCCGTATTCTTCCGCAGGTGCCACCCTTTTACGACATTTTACCCGCTTTGCAAAAGGGGGGCCAGCAGTGGCCTTGGTTCTCATGGGGATAAGTATAAACGTGGGCCTCTCTGCGTACCAATCCTACTGATACTTCAGTAGCAACTATAAACATCGAGCGTTCTCAGGTCTGAAACACAGACAGTGTCTGAAAAACATGGAGCTGTACTGTCAGAAAGTGCAGTTACTTAGAAGAAATTTGACTGAAAGATAAAACTCCTGAAAAGAGAAATGGTCCTGTTTTAGCCAAACCAGGAGAGGTAAAGATGCTGATTTTCAAGGTAAGCGATGACGCTTCATATCACTTCAGGAAGGAAGAAAGAAACCCCGTAATGTTAGTCTATAAATTCAGTTTGTCAATTCCAAATGATGGGTTGTTGGTATAATTAATAGACATAGAGACTCCTGAAACAAAGTAGTTGTCATTCAACATAAGACTTGCTGCTAAGTTTTTCTAATGTGTTCAAGTTTCTTTTGCTGTCTGCCTTCTCAATAATTAACCTCCTCTCAGCCTGTTTTTCAGTCTATACACAGCTGAAGGGAGGGACTATTTTACCAGACAGCATGCATAGTGCCAAGCCCATTTTCAGCACACTTTCAGTGTATTCATACTGTGGGAACTGGCGAGATCTTCTTTGCGCAAGGAAATGCAGTTTGGAGCTCCGTTGCTTTAGCTTAATCCATGGAGTCAGCCCTGAAATGTGATCCACGTGATTCCTAGCATGGATGGAAAACATTTTTTTGTGCAGTGGCTAGCTTGGGTTAGAAGATTTAATTTAACACTATGTCATTCCCGCTCTTGAGAAGTCAGATCATGACATTATGTGATGTTGATACAAGAGAATTGAAACCAATTTCTAATGTACAGTTCATCAGTAGTCTGACTGGAGGTGCTTATTGGCAGCAATGTGTTCATCTGCTAATATTGAAGACGTTCTTCATTGTTGTATGAGTTGTATGTTGTATGAGTTTGGAGCCATGAAACTGGAATTTCAAGAACTGATAAACACATACTAGGCCAAAACCAGCTGTTTCTCCTTGGAAGGTTTTGGGCTTGGGGTTTTTGTTTTTCAGTAGCTGTTTCTTCTGAAGCAACTGTCTCAAGATTGCCTCTCACTAGAATCCAAAGCTTTGTTTTAATCTGGTTTTGGGTTTGGGGTTTTTGTTTTTCAGCTGTTTCTTCTGAAGCAACTGTCTCAAGATTGCCTCTCACTAGAATCCAAAGCTTTGTTTTAATCTGAATGCCACTTCTTCCAGTCTTCCTACGACTTTGGTGCAAGTCTTGATCTCTTTGAGATTTTTAGGGACAAAAAAAAAAATATTTGTATCACCATACAGTATGCCTTTTGGCTCAATAGTGTTTTAAGCAGACCTCAGAAATCTAAATAACTTTTTTGGGGAAGAGTTTCCTTAATCCTCAATTAGCATTTCTGGTCCAAAGAAAATCACTCCATAAAACGATAGCAACAGCCAAATATTTAGGCATTTATTTGGAGATGCCGGTTTCATGCGACGTAGGGCTTGTAACTCAGCCTGTTACGTAACAGGTGTGTTTAGATTTTCATCATATCAGATATTGCCTAATCCGTAACAAGAGAAATAGGCATTACCATAGCTGGACTCTTCTATACAATACTGTGAGAAAAACAGTATCCTTTTCAGTATTATTGAAAGGGTTCAGGGAAGTGCAAATATTCCCCTATCCCCTGCCAAGTTTCTGAAATATCAAAGACTAAATCAGTCTTGAGTTTAAAGTACTTTTACTAAATGAGGTCAGGAAGATCATTTAAGGAAAACTATCACAATTCAGTGAATCTGGAATATTTGACTCAAATCTGAACCTCAGCTTACTGAATTTCCAAGCTTCTGCTAGGTGAGTCAGATTTCTCAATTTTTCTACAATTCCAGCAAAGTTTTATGGTCTTTTCCCTAACTTTATGGTGAATTACAACTTTTACAGAATGAAATCATTGCCATAAAGTGCTGAATGATGACATTGCAAAGATATGTAATGCCCTCACCATGAAACACTCTCAAAATAGAAATCTCTCAAGAATATCTTGTTTTGAAAATTCACATTCAGCATCAAAACGGAAAAGAAGAGAAAGAGAAAACCAGGAAATTCTGAGAAATTTCTGCAGATATCTTCTGGAATTATACCAATATGATCAATACTCCTTCTTTTGTTCCAATGCACTGGCAATAATAAACTTCAGCCCAAACAGCCATCTGAGTCATCTTGAACTCTCAAAACTGGGCACTCAGGAGGCCCTTGTGCTTGCCCCTCAGTTTGGCAGGTAGAGCATGCCTGCCAAATATGTGTGTCTGGGGAGCTGCACCCACTCCTTGCTTATTTTCCTGTTGTTTCAAAATTCAACCCTTGCAAACAAACGTTCAGCTTTTCTAACACCTTCTAATAGACCACCGAGCTTGTGAAAAACTACAAAATTACCATAGCACCGTTTCTCAAAAATACTATCTGCTAGTTCCAGATGTTCGTGCACATCACATACCACATACAGAGCAGTGCATACCGCATCTGTACTTCATACAGACAGACAAGCTCATATCTTTTTTACCTATACAAGAATGCACGTTACCCTTCATTCAGACCCAGTATAGTTTGCTGATAAAGATTTTCCCAGTCCTAAAATACTTTGCTTCCTAAGCCCTTGCAATGAGGTCCATCTCTTGGGAGCACAAAACTGTTGGTTTTATTGCACTACTTGGCAGCATGTGTGCCTAAGATGCAGGAGCTCTCTGGAGATAACTCTGAATCAAGCAGCTTTATCATCTTTCCCCAAGCTTCAGAACTCAAGGATTAAACCACTGGAGAAATTGTACAGTTCTGATATTTCCAAATTTCAGGAGAGAAACTCAGAAACTTGGTGAAGTTTTAGGTTTGATTCAAATTTTCCTATGTCATTAAACCTGGAATTGACCTTCTCTCCTCACCACCCCCATCATTCTTCTGGACCTCCTCCATTTCTGAATCACCTTCTGCATGGCAAGGCAGTTCCAGAATACCGTGGTCATCCTTTCTATTTATGAAGACAGTATTTGCTGAACAGGAGACGGAGCCAGCAATTTTAGGGTGCTTTTAATTTCTTTCATTTCTTGGTTTCTTGTGAGATTTTTCCACCCACCACTTCTGCACACAGAGGTGGAGCAGCAGTCATCCAAAAGAGAGAAAAGCTAATCAGGGGAGTATCACTTCTATTTGATTAAGTTTTTCTTTTAAAAAGCACAAAAATTACATCTGTAGAGCTTTGACATTTAACTGCATTAAAAACCTACTCTTTTCTATGGAGAAAATTGAGTGCAATGATGAAACTTCTCTTCTGGGTAACATTTCTTTTTAATCCATTTTAATGATATTTCCAGAACAGCTATGTAGTTACGTGGGGGAGTAATAAAAACAAAGGAAGGCAATTTTTTTTAATTTTTGAACGAAGAGACAATCTGTCACGTGCAAATTTGCGGTCACTTCAAAAGTTTATAGCTGAACTGAAATCCCAATAGGGTTCTTTCTTAAAGCTGATCATGACACCACTAGAGGTCCTAATTAAAGTAATCTTAATGATCTTTACACACTTTTAAAGTACCAGTCATGCAAAGCAGCATAAGCCCCAATTAATTACACAGTTAAAGTAAGTTTATAATTGTCAATGCTTTGTAGCTTTAATGAGATTCAAAGTGAAGATGCGAGGATGTGGTCCAGAATTTTGTCTACACCCGGACTGTACCAGACACATGCTATGAATCACGATTGATCTACCTGCTGCTTTGTAGTTGTCTCACTATTTCCTCATATTCCTTCACCTGTCCGCATCCTTCTGCTTCCTCCCTGTTCCATGTGTTGACAGTGAATCTTCTGGAGTAGAGACCATATATTTGCTCCGTGATTGTAGGATGCCTGGTGTAGGTGGGTCAGGGCCACTGAGCAGGACTCCTTCATGTTCCCAGCTAGCAGTAAGGATACAGTCAGTGACAACTGCGTGTGCACCAAGTCCTGATCTACCTGAGCATGCTGAAGTGACAACTGCTCCTCCACTGCACCTTTTAATATTGCGTGTTGTGTATGCATGCCTGAAGTTTCACATACCCCAGGAAAAAGAACACGAATCAGCCGTTTAATGATCTGACTAGACCATTTTTGGTTGATAAGTTTTCAATTAGGTTACACTGAGCTGAGGCTGGACAGCACATTCCATCAGTTTAGCACCTGAAAGGCTGTGCAGAAGGTTGATCTGAAGTAGAATCTGGTTTCGGAAAATCTGTTTAGGAATCAATGCATCATTTACAATCAGTCACAGGAGATTTTTCAAAATGGGAATTTGCTGCTCATGGCAGCTGGGAATTAAACTGTTTCTTGGGCTTTTGAAAATCTTCTCTTTGCAAAATCTTTTAGTGAAATGTATCTGAAATACTTCATCCAACATGCTTTTATAAAACCAGCTATAAATTCTTTCTATAATTATGTTTAAAAGGAAATCTTGTTTAAAAAAATCTCTGGGTCCTGAACTACTCATTCTTTCTTTAATTAAGGGATTTAATTTTTTATCAGGAGTCTACACAAGGCTTACTGAAATACTTCTAGATTATTTGGAAGCTTGAATGGAAACTTGGTAAGTTCCTGCCGTTTTGGGACTCTCTAATAGGATGGTTTGGGCACAGGATCCAGTGAAAACGGACAGTGATTGAATGTGCATTTTCTCTAAACTAGAGGCATTTCCCAAGCATTCTAAAAAACTAGGATTTTCAGTCACAAATTATATGTGAACCTCTTCTGCTTGAGCAACAGCCTCCTTCACAAAATATGATGGTACACAGGCTTTGTATGCTCTGCTGTAAGTAATAAAAGGAAACAAAAATCTAACAGCATGGTCATTTGATCTTTCTACCTCCTTTATTTTCTCTGCTTAACTTCATGTATGGAAAGACTTGCACAAAACCTGACTACTTTAATAAAACCAGATAAAATCCAATACAGCATGCTGAGGAGTAGAACTAGAGTTACATTGGGCTGTTTGTTGGCATCAGAAGAAAAAGGGTTAAAAACCCCCTTTTGTCCCCTGGTTATCAGTCCCTGCCAGGCTGACTCGCTAGGCATTACCCAAGTTATGCCAACGTTGTATGTGCAGATTTTTTTCATTTTGACTACTGGCAATGTTTTTTCCAATGTGAATCTACCAGTAAGCTCTTATAATCGTAGTTAGGTCACCAGATAGCAATGAGCTCATTTTCAAAGGAGCAGATCGCTTACAGCTCCCTGGGACTCTGGGATTTTCAGAGAAATTCATCTCCATTTCTGATTCTGAAATATTCAATCTAAGTACTTGAAGATGGCCTAAAAAATCAAAATATATGCAGCTGGCGGCTGAGCATTACGTCCGCACTTTGAGAAGGTGCCTCAGCTGAGACCCCTTGGTGGTTTCCAAAGAAAATTCCACACTTGGCTCTGTCTGTGCTCTAAGTGCTGCAAGGCGTGCACCAATCTGTGCTAGGGTTTAGACTCACCAAGAAATAATAATTTTTAAAAAGTTAATAAAACAGCTGTTGATTTTTAAAATGGATGCAATTGTTTCCCGGACAGTAAAGCTACAATGGCTCAAGGGCAGGAACTCTAGTATCTGCTCTGGCTCAGCACTGTGGCTTCTTTCATGGGCATCTGCACCCCAGAATGGAAATACAGAAAGTATCTGATGAGTGTGCATACCTCATCAACACTCATTTGGAGATGTTGAGTTGAACTCCTGCCAGGATATAAGACCTACATCACTGGGGATTTCATAGATTTGGGAGGATTTCAAATTTAAAGTGTTTATATGTGCAGCTGCAAGCTGTAGAACAGAAAATAACAAACTGCTGTGCTTCTATTCAAGTCATACAGATGTGGATATACAAAACTAATAACTTACAGAGGTCAAAAATCTCTCCCTGCAGTTACCGTTGCTCCCACGAAATCCTGCAGGCTGGGTTTGGTTGACTTCTGCTGAACAAGTGTGTGCTAGCAGCTACGTTCTCTGTCATTCTCTCAGTCACTTGAAATGGTGACTAGGAGCTCTAGCAAGCAGTGTTGCTGAACAACCAGGACAGGTTTCCTTCTGTAAATGTTAATGAGATATTTGAAAAGACACAGAGCAGTGCCAAAGAATTTTTCAAGAACTAAAAGTTTAAAGATGTCCGCTCATCTCTATATCCTTGCTCATTCTCTCCCCGAGTTGCCTTTATGGAGGTAGTGAGTATTCTCGCCAGAAAAAGAGAAATTCCCTATTTTTTTTATTACTCATGTCATTTACCTCCATCTTGTAATTGTGTCAGCCTCCCAAGGACAGGAGTTGTTTCTGTTTTGAATAATCAGGCCAATGGTTGACAGCTGTCATTGCCAATAGCCACGTCCAGCAGCCAGTGTCTCCTACCTAGACTGATGCCCTACAGCAGTCTGTTGTACAGTTGACACCTTCAAGGTTCAATCCTCAACACAATCTTCCCTGGAGAAGCAATTTGTTGATGAATACAAAACAACCACCCATTATACTGTGCTTTCTGGCACACCAGTGAATGTATTACAGGTGATAGATGTTTAGCCACTTAAACAAGGGGCCTTTTTTCCCCCACCAGTTCGGTGCTAGGGAACAGCAAGAGCAGGGCTACTTGCTAAGAAAGTTCATGAGGACTGCAAAGCCTAAGACACCCTAGAAGGGCCCTGACTCTTGGGGTCTTGCATAGTCCTGGACTCCTAAGGCCCTTGCACAGCCAGTCACAGCACTTAAATTGTGGCAAAACAGCAAGAAATACGATAATAGGAAGCACTGGGACCATGCTGGCCTCATCTATAGACGTATTTTAAAGGTACTGGATGTAGAGCTGCACTTCTGCCCAACGACCTGCCTTCAGCACACACTTAATTCGTGATAAACAGTTCATTTGTTCGACATCTGTTTGGACAAGCAAACATGAGCTCTGGTTTCATGGAAAGGTGTAACTAAAAATCAAGTGGTGTTGTTATCTTGGTTATCACAATCTTGCTGTCTGTGAGTGTTATTATGTGCCCAAGGTATATCCAGCATCATTTTTCTGGTTTTGTAATCTGTAGCAGTTTGATTCTATCCTTGAGGAGGAAAATGGGGAAGAAGCAGGGAAGTTCAGCAGAAGTATGGTATGGAGGACAAAGCTTGGCACAGAATCGTGGCCACTACTGAAAACACTCCCCAGACAGCCTGCTCGTACTCTGTAAAGCTGAATCTGCACACTGTAATTGAACAACAGAGCTGTAACTAGCACAGTCACAAAGACATCACTTAAATCTCTTTATAAGAATGAGGAGCGGGGCTTTGAAACCTATAAAACCTATGGTATGATTTGGCCTTACCTTAGGAACAGCCTGGAAGAAAGGTACCTGGTGTATGTTTACGCAAGTCAGATGTGTAGTTAGGTTGCCTGCTCATGTTTAGCAGGCATAGACAACCCCTGCAAGACTCCAAATTTCAGATCGCTGTATCTGATACCCCTCCTTATAGGATGCCTGATCCTATACTTTCCAATGAGGCATTTTCAAGAGCAACTGTTTCATTCATTCAAATACTGTGAACTCTGTTGTAAATCAGAAGTCTGATGTCCCGGTGCTCCTGCTGTGCTTTTAAGAATCAGCATTGACTTATGGAGGGAATTATGGGCTAGATTTTCATTTACACCACATAACCCCACTGTAACTCCAGTGAATTCAAAGCAGTTTTTCAGCACTTACCTTGGCATCAGCAGAAAGCTACACCTTGCACATCTCAGCAGGTCTCTTATAAAAGCCGTCCAATGTTGTGTCATTGCAGCAGAGCTTGCAGACACCAGGTCATAACAAAACAGCACTGGAAAGGACATCAGGAGATTACTTATTCATCTCCACTACCTAGACAGACTCGTACGGACCCAGGTCATTATTAGCAGATGTTTGTCTAACTTGCTCTTAAAGAGCATTTTGCTGAAGAAGGTGGCTGTCTCCCACAACAGCCCATCCCATGGTTTGTTTGTCCTATTAGGAAGGTTTAAACTCAAATTTTCTTCCTGCAATTTAATCACCTGTTTCTAGTCTTACCTCTCATGGTCACAGCAACCAAATTATTATCCTCATCTTTAAAGAGTTTCTGGTATAGCTAGACATAGTTGACAGAGAAACATCTTATCCCACACCCCTACCTCCAGGGGCTTCAAGCAACCCTAACTCATGTAACCTTCCCACGGAGGCTGAGCTTTCTAGACAACCCTTGTTATCCGCCCCTGGGAGCTCCAGGGCCAGACCACTGGTATGCTGTCACAGACCTCAACAAAACACGGCTGGGGCATTCCCAGTAGCTGAGAAGTGGAAGGGCATCGTGGGTCTCCCAAGCGTACTCTTGTTTATACATCGGATGCTGTTGTTTGCCTTTTTCCACTGCAGCTTGACATTGTTGACTCTTGCTGAGCTTGTTTATGCCAGCATGTCCTGTTCCTTGACAGCCTTCACAGAGCCATCCACATTACATGTACACTGCACGTGATGTAGAGCAAAAGGTTCATGTTCAGGCCAATAAAATGCATCTTGAATACACGTAGGAATCTGGTTTGCAACCTGTAAAACAGGTCGTGTAATGTCAGCCTGAAGAGTCGGTTTTGCTGCCACGAGCACAGAATAAATACTGATCTATACATTGATCCAGCACCAACAGTCCAACACCAACCTGATTAAAGTTTTGCTCCTTCTCCCTCTCTTGCTTTCCTTCTTTCACACAGCCATCTTGCCCTATGTCTCTCAGACCGACTCACATCCCGTTGTCAAGGGTATTTTTTGGTTCGTGAGCAGGCGCAGAGCCTGGCCACTGCCTCGGCTGTGAGATGGCCACTCTCGCGCCTGGACGTTGGGGCAAGATGGAGCAAACAGTCAGCGGTGCCTGCCAGGCTGCTCTTGTCCCACGCAGCCACCTCTGCTCGCTGCCCCTCTCCTTGTCACCCCGTGCCTGCAGTTGCCCGGGTTTGGGGAGCACAAGGTGACACTCGGCTTTGCTTGCAGTTGATGTAACTTGCTGTCAGTCACCTGCAGGGAAAAGGGCTGGGTACCAACCCCCTGCAAGCCAGATGTGCCCTCCCAGTTGCCAGGTGCATGTGCTAATCTAGAGGGACTTGGGGTTCACGTTTGTGCTTGAGAGTTTTCCTGTATTTGACCTTGCACAGCATTATTCGAGTCCTACTTACTGCAAATGTAGAATAATAAAGTCATTATGAATAAGTGGAAAAAGAATGAAACTAGAGAAGCAGCTGAGCCGGAGCTGGATAGGTCACGCTAGGCTTTGTTTTCCGTATAATGTACTGTTAAATGTCTCGTACTCCTTTGGTGAGAGGTACCACGTTGAGACCACATGCTGTGCTTCCTCACGAACAATTCACACCTTTTTTTTTTTTTTGGCTTTGTTTCTCCTGTATCCTGTAATAAAAGTCTTCTAGACTGTGGTTGGTCTCTGTGTATCGGAAAAATGGTGGATGGAGTCAGGGAAGGAACCATAAAAGCTGTAGCATCGCATTTTAAATGGAGCAAGCAGAATATGTGGCAATAGCAAACTCACTCCCTACAACCGTCTCAATATAATTTAATGTTGCTGAATATTAAAAGTGTTCATATTTTTTATTATTCTATTATTTATTAAAATCAAGGAGGGAGAAACAACAGACCTAAGCTGTATGTGAACAACTGACCAAGGGAAACGATCATGCACAGGAACAAGACACATTGATCATATTGACTCTCATCTAACACCCAGCCAACCCAGTCATCTTTAACTGATCACTACAGTGATGAAGCATAGTTCATTCCTGAAATCAAACTGCAAACAATAAAGGAAAAATCATATAGCACCTTGCTGATACATGCTCTTGTACTGAACTTAGAATACAACGTACAGAGAGATCTCTGGCTTAATTAGTTGCCCACTGAGCTAGAGTTGGCTGCTATTTTTTTTCTCCATATGAAACCACAGAGCTTTCTCAGTACATTTTTTCCACATGTGCTTGTATTGCTACCCCTGCCCCTTGATCCAGCATTTTAATAAGCATTCATCTCTAAAAAAAATATAAAGAAACATCTATCCACTTACCTAAAGTATCCTTCAGCCCAGTCCTCCCTTTCCATCAATGTGAGCCAGAAGAATCCCCAGGGAAATCCATGGAGTCTCCCGACAAACAGCTGTTGTGAATCAGATCAAGACACTCTTTTTTATGTCATTTTATTCCTCTTTATTAGGGATACGATTTCCCATTCTTTGCTCCAGACATATTAAAGTCCTCTCTTGCCTAAGGAGCAGTGTCTAAGGTCTCGGCTAACTTCAAGACATGAACGCCCTGCCAGACAGACGTGTTCCCCAGCACGGGGAACGTGATACTGAGGTCTGAAAGCGAACACCACCAGCCTGCGCTTCCTCTGCACGTGCTCACAGGTCTTTTACAGGTGTCCACGGGGCAGAAAAAAAAGAAAGAAGTCAACACTTTGGTACCACTTACACATGCATCTCCCTGACACTTCCAAGACTGCTCATGTAGGAAAAGACGGTATGTTTACATCAATATTTACACTTAAACTCAAGCTCTGGTTGCTTCCAGGTTTTATCTAGTAGCCTGCACCAAAACTGCCTTTCTAGGCAGTGGTCCGTAGTCTAAATGTCTCATCATCCCGATTTGCTTTATTTAGGGCTAATGTCCATATTGAAACCAAAAAAAATTAAGTATAATGGTTCGATTGACAGCCAAAATTGATTTAAGGTGTTGTTCCATGTTACATTTATACAATTTGTCTTTTTGTTCATATTTAATACAAAAAAATTTGAAATTAAGCAATTATTGACAAAATTGCAATTAAAATTTCCGTATAAGTGACTCAGTATGGAGACCACAGTACCAAGTACCACCCATCAGACTGCAAAATTAACTTCCTGTTATCTACCACCCTACAAATTTTAAACCAGATGAAAATTTAACTGTATATGACTTTCTGCTAATAATAAAATACATTGAATGGCATCATAATAAACTCAGTGGGCTTCCCTTTTCTTACATGCTTTCATGAACAGTGAATCAGTTTTATTGCATTGTCAAAGACCATAATAAAAGTGTTGGCCTAGAAGATACACTTCTACGTTTATTAATCTGTTCATATACCAGCTGGGAGATTATGGCAGACAATAGTGCATAAAACTACATAAAATATGTTATAAGGTAAAACTACAAAGCAGTCCTTGTAGTCAGCTTGGAAGGAATCAGCGGTATGGATTTCATAAAAGACTTAAAATTGAAGGCAAATGAAGAAAATAAAACAGGATGCCAAATGCAACAAACAGCACCTAAAATACAAGACAAAAACTAAACGTAATTTGCTGGTAGGGACATAAACACAGAGCAAGTTCTGCATCTAAATGAGCCTGTTCCGCTATGCAACTGTTTATTCTAGCAGTTCCTATGGCCTTACGGATGTAGAGGCAACGATAAGTTTCTGGACTCAGATAAATAAGAGCTTCGGGGACACGGAGAAATCGTGTCCATGCGCAGGCAGGATTTACAACAGCAGCTCCGTGAACTCCCACAGCCTTAGGTCAGGCTTTGGTAGTCTCCCAGGGCAGCACAGCCATTTCTAGCTCATTTGTACCTAACTGCTTAAAAGCCCCACTACCAGGCTTCACATGCTTTCAGTTGTCCAGCTACAACAGTTGGATTTCGTATCTTAGGATTCCGTGATATTATTTAGCCTACAAGCTATTTTCAGAAACTTAAGTATTCAAGATCCTTTGATTCTTTTTGTTAATATCTACACTAACTGCTCCTTGCTGCTGCTTAAATCTCATTACTACTTTTATCACTATCACAATAACCTCTATGACAAACTGTTATCACATTAACCTCTGCTGCCTCTTCCGTAGATGAAACCACTGCTTTCTTTAACCCCTTCCTCGTACATCGTGTCTGGGAGGTCCCCGACCATTTCGGCTGCCATCTCCATTTGGAGCCCTTGTCACCGGCGTGCTGTGCCCACGCAGGAGCAGCTACTCCAGCTGAGACCGCAGTGATGCTGGATGGAGAAAGCATTGCTTTTCAGGCAACGCTCCTGTTTACACAACCCAGCATGTTCACTGCTTTTACAATAGCTTGACAAACATTGTCAGATGCAATAGCTTGGCCTGCATTCAGTGAATGATCCGTTTGCATCCTGATTTTCCTTCAGCAGAATTTCTACCTTGTCAGTCATTCCCCAGCCTGCATCTGTGCAGCTCAGCGCTTTCTTTCCTGAGCAGAGAGCTTTGCTCTTATCTCTGTTAAAGTGGAACCAATGTTTTTAGAGCATTTCTGCATTTTGTCAAGGTCAACTTGAATTCTGGTCTCTGCAGTGCTGGAAGTCCCCCCCAGCCTGTTGCTGCCTACAAATTTAATAAGGCTCTTCTCCAGCTTTCCAAATAGGACCCCAACACAC
The DNA here is from genome assembly GCF_000690535.1 of Cariama cristata. NCBI lineage: Eukaryota > Metazoa > Chordata > Aves > Cariamiformes > Cariamidae > Cariama > Cariama cristata. The sequence continues at coordinate 105,497 of NW_009636216.1, forward strand.
CCTTGTGAAACTTGCCTCAATACAACTTTCCCTTCTGGGGCTTCAAAAGATAATCCTTCTCCACTGCAACAGTCAGTCAGTTATTTTAAGGCTTTCAACACCCAGAAGATGACAAGCAAGTGGCAGGGCCATCCGGGGACCCTTGCACCAGAAGGACTTAGGGATTGCATTATAGCAAACAACAGCAGAAACATATCCAGGTCAGTCGTGAAACCAGCAGAGGATGCTTCCAAACAAAGGTATGAAAATTTATCTGCATAATACTCTTTATTACATCAGATTTATTCCTAATCTCTCACAGTTCAAGGCTAGCTTAAACTCTGATGCATGAGGTTTTAACTTCTCCTATGCCCATGTGAGTACAGCTGTAGTCGGTCACAGTATGCTCAGAGGTAAAAACAACCCTGGAAGTCGTGGCCGTGTTAGATCGCATTTTTTTTTCACAAAAAAAATATCTTACCACCAAGGTGGTGGCTGTATGAAGCAGCTCCATGTCCCACGGGCACATCTCGCTCAGGAGCTGCTCTACCTCTGACGGAGTCCCAGGACTTCCCATATTACGCTGGGGACTTGGGGCATTCCCAAGAGAAGCCGAAGGGTGCACCGCTGGTTCACAACTAACCCTTTCTTCCCCTTACAGGTATAGCTCATCTCTCCCCCAAACTTACTGAGCTTGATGACTCTTAAGATACCTTCACTAGGGTATCAGTCTCTTTAGGCTCCCTCTACGGTAGAAGCACAATAAATAGGTAAGTAGATCAACCAGGAGATAATTTAGGTGCTCTGACTTACCCTTTTCAGAAACCCATCTCCTTCCATCAATTATTCAGATAGGAAGATTCGCCTCCTCAGTTACTCCTCTAAGGTCACAGTCCCATCACCTCTCAGGGCTCTGCTGTCTTTGCTGGGATGGCAGCAACATCCTAACGACAAGGACTAAACTCAAATGAAAGGAATCAAAGGGAAAACAAGAAAAGGATAATTTGCAGAGCATGCAAAACCTGCAAACAGCAGCCACCATTTTATACTATTAGAAGCGTGTATTCTTCACGTCCAGCAGTCACAGCCTGCTGCAGTTCTTGTTGCCATTAAAGATTACCGCTCCTCAGTCCCTAATGTGCTAATAATGGGAGAAAGGAGGCAGAAAGGGAGTTTGAACAAACGGCAGACATCAGGCAAACGCTGTCTTGAGCATAAGGGAAAATATTTTTAGAGAACAGAAAAACCATGAAACCATCTTCCACTTTGGGAAGTGCTTTTCTATTAAAGGAATGTCAGCATAAGTTCTGTGTTAAGGATAAGAACACACAACTAAAACATATGGCAGTAAGATTAAGCAGAGTACTTTTATTGCTTTATTATCTTCCCATACTGCTCAAAAAGAGTATAAACCCACAAACCTGCAGCTCTTAAAGCAGTTACACATATGGGAGGAAAAAAGCAAGAAACAACACTGAAACATTTTGCATCTTTTATCATCTGCTGCCATCTGGAAATAGGTGTATTTTCTATAAGGTCCGGGGACTGCAGGGAGAGCTCTAGGTGAGCAAAACAAATGACAGAATGGGATTTTTTTTCAAAGCTAACTAATCCAGTAGTTTTACTTCAATGGACTCTTGATCTGTACAACTGAGGTATTTTAAATTCTATCAAAATAAAATATTTCCAAATTTATACTCCTAGGCTTTACTGTATTTCCCCATAAAATGATATTATTGGAACATACAGTGAGAGACCTTATTGCAACAAACTTGTACCAACGCAGGCAAAGGCAGGTGTTACCTAGATAGCGAGGGGCTTGCAATCTCACCAGGAGGGAAGAGGCAAGAAGACACAAGAAACTGCAAGATGTCGGCCGTCGCAATAGCTCTCAGCCCCATGGGAGGGTAAGGCTCATCAGCGCTCACCCACCCCGTCACATGAAAACTGACAGCAAGGGGGACCCGCTGGAGGGGTTTGTGGGTGTACTGCTCTGGCTGGGATGGGGTTCGTTTTCTTCATAGTAGCCCGTATGGTGCTGTGTTTCAGATTTGTGACCAAAACAGTGTTGATAACACACCCATGTTTTAGCTGCATCAAAGCCTTCTCCATTCCTCACGCTGTCCTCCTAGCGAGGAGGCTGGGGGTGAGGAAGAGGTTGGGAGGGGAAGCAGTTGAGACAGCTGACCCCCATGACCCAAGGGATGTTCCAGACCATATAATGTCACTGGAGATACTTTCCAAAGTAGCTGTTGCTCAGAGACTGGCTGGGCATCAGTCTGCTGGTGGGAGGTGGTCAGTGATTGCCTTTGCACCACTTGTTTTTTTCCTTTTCCTATTTTCCCCTTCCCCTATTAAACTGCCTTTGTCTCAACCCATGAGGTTCAATCTCTTTGCCCTCCTGATTTCTTCCCCCATCCCGCTGCGGGCAGGGAGCGAGCGGCTGGTGGGTGCTTAATTGCTGGCTGCTATCAGCCCCCCACTGCAGGAAAGCAGTGACAACAGCTTTACAAGTGCGTGCAAAGGCATACAAAGCTTCATACACCTATCGATCCCCGGGTCACCCCACCAGTGACTACTCTCCGGCTGGGCTTTGTGCTGCTGATCACAACCCTTTGAGTCCGGCTGTTCAGCCAGTTTTCAGTCCACCCCAGTGCCAACCCATTTAGCCCATCCTTCCCCAGTTTATCTATGAGGATGTCAGGAGAGAAAGCCTTACTAAAGTCCAGATAAACATCCGTTTCTCCTCATCCATGCAGCTAATTCTCCCATCATAGAAAGCTATCAGGTTGGTTAAATATGATTTCAGCTTCACAAATCTGTGCTGGCGAGTCCCAAGTGTCCTTTATCCACCCTCAGTTTGAGCTGACAGCTATTTGTCCATAAGTGAGGCTGAAATGGATTTTATTCTTGACAGGCAACAAAAAAACCTGAAGGAAAAGGTATACCTGTGAGACATCAGCACAGGGATGGTCGCTGAGCTCACGGGCGAGATTGCTGAAAGGTCAGGGTAAAAGTGGTGAGCAAGGTTGAGCAGATCCTGACCTCGAAGCTGAAAGGGGCCAGGAAGATCTTGCAAGGGTGGGCAGGAGGAACGGCGAGAGAACTGTGTGGAGAATTAGGGAAAGGTAGTGTCAGGCAGGTCAAAATTCTACAGCGTGAAAAATGACGGTTAAAATAGTTCACCTGAAAAAAAAACAAACACCAAACAAACTGCACATCAATTCAATTGGGTTTTTACAAAATACTTCAGCAAAAAGATTTCTTGGAGCTCTTTTACTGCCACTGCAGTCCCCGGACAGCGATAAGCTCTTTATCTGAAGGGTTTGCTCCTGTTCACAGAAACAAGCAGTCCCTGAGGTTCTCCATGACAGCAAGGGGCCTGCCTGAACCGAGTTCATCACATACAACTATTTATACTACTTCTCTTAAAGACAACAGCAAAGCCTCCAATAACTTCATGTTGAATAAAATAATACACTTTCAAAATGAGGTGAGCCCTAGTCACAAAAGTCCCAAGCAATGATCCGCAGGGTCACGGTTAGCAGGAGGGAAACCACCATTGCACCACTTCAGATTATGAGCTTTAAAACAGAGCTGAGGCAGGCTCCGAGGTCGGCAGTGTACAGAAACTGGGATCTACTACTGGTAGCTGTACTGTTAAACACACAAACACCTCACATCTATTATTAAAAGTCACCTTTAATAGAATTTAAAAATAGCTATTGCAAACTTTATTTGAAGAAAAAATAATCAATGACAATTTTCCAAAATCCTGTGAAACAGTCTAGTTCCTCAACATTTGTTTTATTATTTGAAAAGACAGAAGCAATTTGCATACCTGGCACATTAGTTCACCTCTGTTTGCTCAGAATAGCTCATAAAAGCATTATTTTTCTACCATTTCTGATTTGATCAAAAGTAGAAATACACATGATGATCCTAAACAAGATCAAAGTGGGTATCTGACCACGTCTCAAGGCAGCCAAAAATTTTAGTTCAAATTGCTTAAGGCCTGATATGGAAAAAGAAGAGATGCAATAGCCAGTAGGACAACTAATGTGTGGTACATTACATCTGCTTATAGGATACTGCCTTTGAATCAGCTTTTTTTATATTTTCTTCCTCATATTAGTATCCCATCCAACCTAACAATACTAAAAACCACAACAAAAAAATCAGTTTATAATGCAACATCTTAAGATCTGAGCACAGTTGATGAAGCTTTTGGGTAACCACTAAGAAATACAGAAATAAAATGTATGATTTGAAATTAAAAAGAAATCTTAACACTGGAGTTCTGGTGACTCAAATGTAGCACATAAGCAATTAATGCTCATACACATCTGAAAATAATGAGCTATCTATTAGGAAAAATAATTACTGGATTGATCTAATACAGCACACTGTCAGACTTTATTGCATAGAATAGCATTAGTGCAATGATATTTCCAAGTGGCACACAAAATTACAATGAACTGGGTAAGAAACAACACTGAAGTCAAATATTTTGACATGGAGAAAAGGATAATCTAATAATAACTCAAAAGACCTGATCACATAACTGCAGTTATATTTTATGGAGAAATTACTAGTGAGAACACCTAATTTCAACAACTTCTATGTATTTAGAGGACTAAATACACAAAGATGGTTCACTGTATAAAGATCTATGGTAGAAGAAGAAAGGCTGTAACAGAAATATTATTGGCCATTAGAATGAAAATTGAATACTCTTTCTTAGTGTTCGAGAGAGAAAAATTATGTCATTAGGCACCAGTTGCTTTCCAAGTATAATCTTTCCTAAAAACCTAACTACCTGCGTATTTTGAAAAACAGAATATCACACAATGTTGTTGGTTTGGGCACTTTGTGAAGATCTTGCATGTTTTTAATTGCACATACATTGCACAACTTAGTACACTAGAGCCTATATAACGGCTACGTGTATATATATATGCTTTCTACAGGAATCCGCTTAAATCAAATGTTGTCAATATTAATACCAACTTGAACAACAGACCATGTCTGTTGACAGCAGGTGGCTGAAAAGGGCAAGGGAAGTACCAAAGAACACTCAGATTTCAGAGAAACAGCAAATACACAGAAATGTTCAGGCAACGCAACATGAAGACTCCATCACAAAATACATTTTCGTGGTTGCTTTTAGCACCACTTCTTAAAGCTCCTTAAAGACCTTGTCCCTAAAGAGTTCCTAAAGATTGTTTGCTAAAAGATTTGCTAATGACTTGAGTGGGAGCATGGCCCCTCTAACATCAAAAACTGACTTATAGAGCAATGGGAAAAATACATATGCTGAGTGTTTGTGTAAAGGTTCCTATATAGTGATGAGGAAAACAAAAAAAGTCACTGTGCCATGCAATATTCCCTTGCCTCTGTTCCATTCACTGCCAATACACAATACAAAATTTATTCTCTGCAACCTATTAAAAGCACTAGCTGCAACTGCAAAGTGACCGAAGGCATCAGTGTAGGAATGTTAAAGGCCACCTGGTGCAAACATTTGTTTAAAGTCATACGATGCACACTGATCCTTTAAAATAACTTAGTAGAGAGGCAGATTTGGATGTCTGTAATGATACGCCTGCTATATAGAAAAAAAGTAAAATAAAAGAGGATGTTTGTTCACTGACTCCAACAATTTCCATGACATGGTGCACTATGACTGATGCTCCTTAGTAGGGTGTGCAAGGCAGCCAAGAGTCATTTAAAAACATGTGGTGTTTGTCTCAAAAACAAATGTAAGGGAATACTAATGAAAGCAGCACTGTCTGAAATTAGGCTGAGCAGTTTAAATCCATTTTTCTGGAGGATATTCAGGAAGCTGAGACTGCCTGCAAAATAAAACTAATTTATTCCTAGTATCTCCTGCAAAGGACTAGTTTATCTCCAGTATGTCTTGTCTAAAAAAAAAAGATCCTCTTTATCCTAACATTATTCAGGTATCAATGTCCCTCATAGAAACTCTACATATAGTAAAAACTGAAAGTATGTGAGCTTTGGGTTCTTGAAATCATATTAAATGGAGGCAAATGACATGTCACGGCTGCTGTCCCCAAAGGCAAAAGAAGACCTGCTTTTGTAGGTCACCGAGAAATCAAATCCACAGCAAAACACATCCCAGTTTAGAGTGTGAATGTTTTCCAGACCTTACACTTGGCACAATTCAATCTATACTCCCATATATGAGTAAAGGATTTGAGATACAAAGATGTGTTTCAGTTTGTCTCTTGGTTCCTATTAGCTTTGGACCCAGGTAACCAAGGGCATGACTTACAGAGGGTCAGATCCTGCATCCTATAAACTATGTAGTGCTTTCAATTTCAATAAATAGGGCATTCCTTCATGTGGATCAGACCAGCACAGGCACTCATGTTAAGGCACTAATCAACTATTCAAGGGGCTAGATCCAAAGTGCGCCAAAGACAAGTGAAAAGCATGAACTGACTACAAAGAACCAGGCCTACGCTCTGCCAGAGAGACAGAACAGGACTCCAAGTTTGTGAAAAACATTGTAAATTCTAAATACAGCTAAAGTAAAACAAATAACCCCACCTAAACTAGTTTTGCAGTTAAAAACCTATACCTCAGTATTAGAAGGCACCCAGTTCAGGAAGTTCAGGCCTCTTCCCATGCTACCATGCACTAATTTCCTTTGCGAACAAAAGCGCAGATGAGCATAAAATACAAAAATATACATTTTAAGCAGTAACAAAATTTGAATAAAAATGAGAAACAGCTCAAGGAAAGTGCCTGCCATATTATTACATGTGCACACATACACACTCCGTCTCAAAAAGGTATGAAAGAAAGGGAATCAATAGTCTTAAAATTTCTACCTCTGTTAGTTGGCATGACAGCTATTAACTTCATTTTAGTAACTACCTGGCTTCCTTATCAAAAAGAAGTAAGCATTAGATATCACAGGCGGCGTTCAAGAAGGATAAATCAGCTGCCAGGTAGGGAAGACATCACACTCAGGAGGGAAGAGCTCCCAAGCTCACATGTTTCCACATTCATAGAGACCTGCAATTCTCCCCATGTGCAACGAGCAGGTTTGGGTGTAAAAGTGCCTGCTGCTCTTCACCGTCCCTCTCCTCTATTCCACTTCAGCAAAGCACTTAAACATACAAGGATGGGCTTAAAGTTAAGCAAGCATATCAATTGTTTTGCTGGACTGAATACATGTGCAGCCCACACCTCCTAAAAGCCTCTTCTGCCAACCAAGAACAGGAGTTGTATGCATAGATAGCATCCAGGGCCAACCAGCCCCCATGGCACAGAGAGCAGTAAACACCTCTTTAGGGTTACGCCACTTAAATCATCGACAAGACGACACTGCAAACATAAGACATAAATGATGCCCCAGAGTGACATTTCTAGAAGACTTCCAAAACCCAGAAAAGGATCAAAGCAAAGCTTCATCCTGCCGGCCATAAATATGGCAGTAAACACCAGCGTTCTCACATGGAAAGAGAATTAGGTTTGTTTCTGAATAACCTTGGAAAAATGAAGTCTCAAACATAGACTCCATCTTTGATATATATACAGTAAAAGCCTTTCAGCGTAAAATGCATGAGAACATCCTGAGGCCTTCTTTTCAAACATGATTAGCTTATGAATTGGCAAAAAATCCACCAAGCTTCTCTGTAATGATAAAAAAAGACTAGCAATTTTCTGGAGCGTTCAGCAGTTTGTGAATGTAGCACTTTTTGGCTCTTGGATCTGCTCTGAAGCCAGCTCCTTTTATTTTTCGTATTATTCCCCATGAGAGCATACAGCGAAATTCAATATTAAAGTGTCATGTCTGCAGAACAGAACAAAGAGAGCTCCGATATCGAGGTCCCAGCACTCTGCTCACCAACACCCCAATGGAGAAGCTGATAGTGTTTTAGAAAAGCATGGTAAACTAACATATATGCCTAAAAAACAAGCACAACTGAAAGCTGGGGCGAAAAGGAAGTGGAAACACGGAGCTAGGTTTGTATTTTCTCAGACTGCTTTCTCGGTAACTCTGTGCTTCTTCAGAAAATAACTTCAGTATGAAACTAACACTTGGAAAGTTTTTCCAGCAGACACTTAAAGAAGTTTTCTGGCACAGCCAGAAATTTACCATATGGGCCAGCCCAGCTCTCCCTGAACACAGCAGGAGTTTGGTCACTGTAATGACTAAAGACGGGCTGGTATCTGAACATAAAATTTTCTTTGGATAATTTATGGAAACTTGAGATGTGAAACATAATCTGTTTCCTTTTACAGCACCCAACTGCACAGCAAGTTTACATGAAGGACAAACAGCACACAGAACAAGGAGGCCAACGAAGAGTGCTGAAGCAAGGCTGGAGAACCATCTCGGTGGCAAAGACTGCAATCACTTTCACAGAAGTCACAAGGGGTTATACTTTGCATTACTTCGGAATTGTAGCTTCAAAAAAACCCTGTTCAGAAAGGTTAGTTAACATTAGTTAATGAACTTTTGAGAACCGACCAACAAATTAGCTTCACAAAGAAAGCATTTTTAAAGGATGCACTAAACTCTGATGCAGACCTTGTCACACACTGCAAAATACTTCCCAGGGTGGGTGTTTAAGCCCAGGCATTAATCTTTGTTCTTCTCCCAAAACATCAAAACGTTCTCAATATATTCAGGCAAATGCTTGGTGTAAAGGTACACTTTCATAGATTCAGTCTCAACTGTTAGATCCAAACTGTTCACAAACCTTGGTCAAACATTTTAAATGGAATTTTGCCCCTACCTACACAGCAACTCCCATGACAAAGGAATTTGGATGCTTTACCCAGGTTACTGGCTACGACTTTTAAGAGCTAGGGCTCTCATAGCTGATGCTTTCTCTCTCACTATTACATTTGGGAGCTTCAGCTTGCTGAATCTGAGACTGCTCACCTCACCTACCTCCTGCTCCTGTATTTTGCTCCCTGGTTCCCTGAAGGGTTGCTACAGAGACAAACAGACCAGAAGCCTGAAAAACGGTATTCCTTTCAAAAGCATCAGTGCATGGTAATTGCTCCCAGAACAAGTTTTCGCAAAGTTTCATTCCCATAGTGGGTTTTTTGGTTTGAGGGCTTTCATTCCAACTAGGGACACTGCAATTTCTTTTTTTATTAGTAGTATTTTTTAACTGAAATGATACTCAGTTTCCTTTCCAGCCTCAAGATATTAAAAAAATTAAAATAAAATATATAACTTTATGGGCCAAAATGCTCACCCAACAGTGACCCCCAACTAGCTCTGAACAGTCAGGTAAAGGAAGCAGCAGTCATTGGAATGCACTGAGTAGCTGTGTATATTAACCCTGGCACTGCTGTACTGGCATCCAAGCCAGTTCTTATACCTGTGCCAGTTGTAGTATCTGCCACACAGACACAACCTTTTTGATAAATGCCAGAGCATGAGGACTCCTTAGACATCTCCTGGCTCTGCATATGACATGAATCTGACTGTCAGTATCCCACAAAATATGCACCTGGAGCTTGGGTCACCAGCTATGAGAGTGATGGAAAATAATAGCTTAAATAAAAGTATATTCCTGTATTAGATAGGAAGGAGTTCTCTCAGGAGAACTCAGAATCATGGCATATGTATATATGTTGACCAATAATACATCTATGCTACATAGCAATTGGAATGGTATCTTGTAAAATCATATTGGAAGCAATCTTTTTCTTAAAGTCAAAGCTTTCTATTGCAGCAATGATTATGCCATACAGATTTTAGTCCTTAAGGATATTAATTCATATCTTTAAATAAATATTGATTTAATAATTGAGAAATTACAGATACTAAATGTATTTAAATACAAAAAATGTATACATATGCATTTATATGTGACTTTAATACACATATTCATTAGCCTATCTAACAGCATTCTTATAAAAGACCAGGTCCTGAGCTCTTCTTCTAGAACTGAAGTATGTGGAAATTCATTTTGGCCATAGATTCTGTGTGTTATGTGTTTGTCTCAGATAAAAATTGCTCTAATTTGTTAAGTCACTAGGCCTTAAAACATGCTCTAGGTTAATGGACTCTATAGCTACATCCACTAATTTCCTATTTTAGTTTAAAATTCTGTGATTGAACAAACATTTCAGCCTAGGCAGAATAAATGTGATCTTCATCTAGCTAAAGCAGTACACATCACACCATATTTGGTTGTCTTTTGTCTTGTGCTAAAACAATCCAACATGAAGAAAATCGCCTGTACAACTTTTTTATGCCTTATCTCAAACCAAGCCCAAATCCTTAATAATGTTTCAGCTGGCCAGTATAATGAAAACCTCTCTCATATCTTCTCCAGCAGCTTGTAATCTTTCTTTGCATTTCATTTTGCTCAAGAGCTTTGTACATTGCTGCCGTTCTCTAAAACACACTCCACACAAAAAATAACCCCAATCCAAACCAAAAAACTTTCAAACTGTTTTTCCCATGTACATATTTTTTACATAACTATAGAAATCAAAACACTTGGCATTTTCTCCAGTGAAGGACTCTTAGTTTAAATAAGAAGCAGATGGAAAACCTACTTGAAAGATAATCATTAACTTAGTAAGTGAACCACAATGAAGTTCCTGCATCATTTTGGTAGTTTTGGGAACACACTGGGCCAGATTGAAGCCAATTTATACCAGCTGACAACTAAGTTATGACAATTCACACCAGTTGAAGAACCAACCCATTAGGATAGAAAATATATATATATGGGAAAACACTACTCTTTGTTAGAAAATTTGGCATGTCAATGTCCAAAAAGGCTGCAGTTCAGTAAGAGAAGTAAATTTCAGTTTGATATGGCTTTCTCTTCATTAAAATTTGTCCTGTTTCCATGAAAAGAAACTTTCTTTTAAACTTCTGAATCACTAACATCCATTTGGAATGACTGACACTTACTAGGTTCATAGTAATCCACTATAGTCACTGAAGCATCTTGGATATTTGCCACTTTGAAGTCTCTCACAGCCGGAATATCCACACAAAACTGTGTTTCATTTAGCTAGAAAAGCAGAAGAGAAACATCCTGAGAACCCTGGTAATGGTGGTTTCATGGAAAAGGTAAGGACTTCTAGCTCAGCAGTAGTCCACTTCATTTCTAAAGACTTGGAGTCAGGATGCATATAAAGATGCTTATCTCATTTGTAGTCATTTTAGCCAAACTACAGACTTCTTGAAATGTCTGCCTTCTTACGTATGATTTTTAAGAGGCATAATCTAGAAACTCCTTACAAATATAACTGAATTGTACCTATCCAATCAGTTTCACTAAAACACAGTGGAACTGTTAATTCAATGTGAATAGCAGATGTTGATTTCCCCAAAGAATACAGTCATAATGTCTTTCCAAATTTAAGCCAAACAATGGCAGAGTCAAGATTAACATCACTACAAGCACATTTCTTTGTTATTTTCAACTTACAGAGTCTAAGTATAGGTTGACTTTTCCATTGTCCTTTTCCATCTTCTTAACTGTATTGTCTAATGGAATGAAATCTGGTGACACAGAGAAACCACTGAGTAAGCCAACTTCCATGAGGACCATACCACTACTGGGAGCTGTGCCAGAACCCAAGTACCTTTTCAAAACACAGAGACAAAGAAACTTTTAGTAGAAATACAGTAGTCTGCTCTCCAAGGAAACTGTTTGATCATTAAATCTCAACTATGGAAGCAATAATGCTTAAGAATACTTAAGAAACAAATGGAACAAAATGCCGACAATAACATTTCTAATGATAAAGAGATAGCAATTGATTTCTCTATTATTCTGCCTGATCATTTCAACCACATATGCAAAAGCAGGTTTAGCACTGAGAAAACTACAGTACATAAATCATATGAGACACTACACTGACACCACTAGGAGATTTCTATTGGCATCTACAAGCGCAGGTTTACATCACAAATACGCAGGAAATACTGCAATTAAACACAAGTTTCAAAGAAGTAATTAAGAAACTGCTGTAGGAACTCTTGAACTGAAATATAGGTATTTCCTCTTACAGATGCATTATTTTGCTTTTTTTCATTTTTGGAGGGTGAGATAAAGGTACACACAAAAAAAATCGCCCGAACCTTTTCATATTTCCTTCAAAGAGACTGATGGTTCCATTAACAAAGTCATCATCAGATTATTTCTCAAAGTTCCAGTTTTAAAACGCATAGCCATGTTATTAATCCAGTTTTGGAAAGAGAAGATTTAATAAGCTGAGTTCCTTCTTTTTTCCTAAATTACGCTTATTATTACATCTTCTTCCAATGTGAGAATCAGATACTGGCCTAAAAAGCTTTGCTCTGTTGAGCAAGCCTTACATACTGTGGCGCACAACAGAACTATCAAAATATATTTATGGTGTTCTGTGCTACAAATGATACCTAAATGGCCTGCAAAAGATTGTATTGCTTTAAATAAAGCAGATGGCAGAAGAGTTTCCCCCCTACTTGGCATAGAGGGTAAACAATTATTGTTGTACTAGAATAGAAGTGTCTCCAATCTTCATTTTGAAGGCCTGACAGTAGTTGAAAGTAACTGAATAAAACTATTTCTTTGTAGAGTTGGATGGTCTTAAAAAAGGAAAGACTTGCTTTCAAAGCAATGCTGTTAAGCCTGGCAGCATGGCTGATTGAACACAGATATGACTTTGAAAGCAATGCAGCACAACTGCTGACTTCAGTTGGCTCATGAGATTAGAAACAAATGAAACCATCTGTTGGATGATGTGCTGTGCCAAAGTAGCTGCTATTGAAAACAAATAACTGAATTGGAACTGGATGTAATTATTTCTGCATAATTACCAATAAGAGGGCAGGAAAATACCCAAGCTGTCTAGCCAGCCTGGGGTGCTACCAAAATGCCAACAGGTAACCAAACCAGCTTGGTAGTGTCAAGAAACGAGTAAGATATATCCCGAGAAGTTATGAGGATCTGGCTCTCTTAACAAAGAAGAGAGACAGCCTTGGGGGTGGCTCCTGGCATCGTCTGTGCAACTCCATGGTCTCTTGAAAAAGAAAAAAAAAAAATCACCATGGAAGAATGACTAGTAAGAGAAAGAAAGAAGACTTGAAACTTGTATCTGAAGAGAATTGAGAATGTTTTGGGTTTAATTTTATGTTTCAGCTCTTCAGCAATATGAGATCTGTGTGAGACCCTCTCATAGATGATGCAAAGAGGAGAAAACAACACCAAGCTAGTGTAGGCAGAAAGCACAAACAAGAGAGTGAGTAGAACCATCAGCAATCAGTTTCCCATGCTTGGAAATGGTAGGCAGGCAACAAGACTGACCAAGGAAGAAACTGGCAGCCCTGAGCATTTGCCTCCCAGACAGTGAGTTAGCTCCTCCAACCAAGAATCAGCTCAATTTGACTGAGACATCATCTGCTCTAGTGTCATAAATGATACCCAGGTGAGATGACCACGGCCAATCACTATTGAGCTGCTTGAAAGAAGGTGGAATAGTCTGCAGATTAGAGAAAGAAAAAAATTGCAAAGCTGCAGCCTCCATTACCCGATTATGCATACCCACAGCTAGGTAAACTGGTTGAGATTTCAGTAGTCTTTCTGTATTTGCCTACTTTGATTTCTCTACCAGAGAGCCACAACATGTTGTAAAGATTACAAGTAGACCAACTGTAAACTAATTCAGGAATTTAATACAGCTAATCCATATATTAGATACAATATATAGGGGAAAAAAAGATTACTAGTTTATCAAGCCAAGCAAGCAGAAACAAAGTCTCAGCCTGAAGAATACAAACACAGACTTACTAGAACTTACACCAGTCCATTTTCCGTGATAAGAGCTGATGGACCTTAATGTTCCAAATATTCTCCTGGGGAAGTTTTATAATGCCACTAGATTTTCCCCTATCCTTTGAACACTTTGCAATTAAAACATCATCACCCTAGAGCCTTCCCAGAGAGATGGAGCCTTTCCTGTCTGTATTCCTGAGCCAAAGGTCTTAGCTAGAAAATCAGACTACTCAGCCAAGGCTTATCCCAGACCCATCATGTAAGCTCTTTACATGTGAGGAGTTTGTGCTAGACTTTAGAAAGCTGTTGACACTTCATAGAAAACTTTTAAAAGAGAACAAGCCCATTCTATTTCAAGAGTTCTCATATATTCTGGTGTCCCCGCCCACCATCTGTATCACTGAATTGGTTACCAGAAACACATAAAAACAGGGCTCTGGCTTTGTGCCTGCTGGTTATTTCCCAAATAAAATCAATCCTCTCCGTACTGAAATCATATTCACTATAGCTGATTATTTGTATGATGGTGTCACCTAGAGGCTCCCTCTCCAGTCACAGCTCCCTTGTGTTAGGCAGAACATAAAAATAGTTCTAGGCCTACAGTGTTTAAAGTTTAAATAACCAAAAAGAGGATATGGAGGAAAGGAATGTGAGAGTAATCATGGTGGATCAGGTGGTACCTTGCAAATCTTGAATCTACAAGGAACCCATTGTAATGTCACAAGAAGAAAACAGTGTTTCTAGAGGAAGTATTTACAAACAGATGAAATCCTAAAATACAAAGAATGTAGTCATCTCAACATCCTTGTAGACAATAAAAGATAGAAGATAAAAAACATAAATATATAGAGAACAATACAATGTCCTATAGGGTCTTCTGTGAAATATGCAGTGCTCTTTAACTACAGTAAGAAGTGCATACTGAAGAAACTGCCAGAGAACAAACATCTTCATGTATTTCACTTAAATTCACATATAAACACTTTCACAGCAACTGAAAATGAGGCAGCACAGCAGTCAAAGAAACAACTTGGGTTTATGACTGGCTGACCTAGGAATATGCCATATGTTCAAGGTCACTTGTTCTTATCTGATCCAAATTCTATCCAGGTAACATCTGGTGGCTGTTCTATGGTCGCAGAGATGATACTTCAGCAGTCTCAGCTCAGTTCTTAGCACGTGTTTATTGAACAAGAGACATCATCCCAGATGCACCCCCCGATTCCCTTACTCAGCAGAAAGAACAGAATTAGCCTGGCTGGAGAACTCATCACCTCTTTCAACTCTAGAATGATGCTTACGTTGTATTGTATTACCAAAATTATAACTGTAAGACATATTGGTAAATGAAAGACCACAAAGGTACCTGCCAATAAGACAAAACCCTAGTCGAATTTTTATCATTATGTAAACATGGATTTTGACTGCGGTCAAAATTGTTCTGAGCAAAGTTTATTAACAGAGATGACCAAAGAATGATTATTTCTATTTCATGGTGTTTTCAGCACTTCAGAACTTCCTTCTCTCTTTACCAAAAAAAAAAAAAAAAGTATCTACTTATCTACTTCTAGATCAAAAGCAAAGCATTCTGTTCATGAAAGGTAAGAGTAATGGGCAGTTGTCACAGTCTGCTACTAGAAGTTAGAACATGGAAGACATTGGTTCAATTTTCAAGTCTGTCCACAGTTCTCCATATAGCTAAGAAGCACTTGCAACAAAGAAGCCTTTGAGTTTTTTCTTGTATTTTACACAAACTCTTCCATATACCTTTAACATTTAGGGTACCACCATCTTTATGCATATCAATAAAAAAAGATCACCTGGCCAGCAACAATTTTGCACAAAAGATCTATCACTATTTATTGACTTATGAACGGCTTCTTAGTTTAACTAGTGCCATCTTTAAAAAGTAATTATTTTATTCTCTTTAGTTATACATTTATATCCCATACATTAGCAAATCCATACAAACAAATGGATAATTTAGCTCATTTTAAATAATTTAGAAGCTGTATAGACAAAGAGGTATATGAGATGCTCCAACCAAATTACCTACCTTGTGCACACATTCAAGGTCAAATGGTTTTTATCATCTTTGTCATCTTTCACATCAACATTCAAGTCAAAAGCTTCTTGTTTTCGGACAGATCTGAGCCTCCGATCAGCGTGTTTCGTGTTGTAAATAACATTGAGCTGTGGATTCCAAGCAGAGACATTAGATGACATATGTAAAGCCAATCTGTGTGGTTAAAACGCTAAGTTTCTAACAGTATAACACCAGAGGAGTGCTCACATAAGACAGGATACATGGCCTTGTATTTGACAGTTGCACACATGACATTCATAGGAATTCCCTGAAAGAAATACCCTTTCTGAACACTTTGTAATGCAGCAGAACCAACACAATTAGCAGTACACAATTGAGGCAAACACAAGGGAGCTCGAGGACAACCAGCAATTTTCTCCCTAGTTGTTGTCTGCTGGTTTATAATGTGTGCGGCTACTTCCTGACAGTGTGAAACGGGATGAATAAAGGCAAACTTCAGAGACCGACACCCACTGGGTTAAAAGACAGGCTGTACATGAAAGCAGAGCAAGAGCAAATACATATGTACAGAATTTGTCTTCAGTCTTCACATCACAGCATTTGTACACTCAAAACAGATGAGGAATAGCGTGCTACTCTAAGCTTGAACAAGCACAGTTTTCTTGCAGTTAAGTAGTTTTATCATCTGGTTCATCTGGGCAAAGACAAAGCTACAGTCTTCACTCTGCCTCAAGGACAGAGCTCTCGCCCTTTCTGCTCAACAACTGCCAAGCTCTGCTAAGCAAGCCAAGTAAGGAAGTATGTCAGGATGTCCAGTGCAGAACAGTAACATTAATATGAAATAAGCTCATCCGTAGGCACAGTTTGAAGAGTTTCCAATTCTTCTAGTGTAGGTGTGTGTAAGATGCTTGAAACAGTGGCAGAAGAGTGGTAAAACCAGAAGAGCCTTAAAAGAGGTCTGAATAATTAGGAGATAGCCTGATTATCTCAATATCCTATAAAATTACCAGTGCCAACAGCCAAAGCAGAAATGCTGGAGCTGGAATTGAGCAACCGATGAGTACTCTCACATTATCAGCCATGACAGAAAATTATGCAGTAAAAAAACAGGCTGTACTGCCTACAGGACTGAACTTGATGAGGTGAAGAAACAGCTGAATCATTACCTGCAGTGTTTCTTTAAAACTGCCTTAGTACCAGACTGGAGGATGACAAATGTGACAGTAATTTTTAAAAGAGTACTGGGGGGTCTAGAAAACCGTGGATATCAAGTAAACTCAGTATCTGTACCAGGAAACACAGCTGAAACTATAATAAAGAGTCAAATTAGAGGACAAATGAATAAACATGACATGTTGGAAAATAGGCTGTTGCTATAAACACACCAGTTACCTGAATCAAATGAAAAAACGCGGACAACAGAGCTCTGTCTAGTATAAGCTACCTGGATGTTACATTGGCATGTAGCTGGTTAGGAAGATTACTAGCCAAAGGTACTGGAACAAAAGAAGCTGATAAGGGATAAAGGTCCATTAAAAGACAGGAATAGAGAGTGGGAATGAATGTTCATACATGAAAAGAGTGGAGTCCTAAAGGAATCTGTGCTGGGTGACCACCATTAAACAAATCCATACATGATGTAGAAAACAGGGTGAGTCCTGATGTGATAAAGTTTGCTGATTATATTAATTTATTTGATGTAGCAAAGACCAGTATTAATGCAAAGAGTTGCAGAATGAAAGAACTTTTATGTACATAACAATGGATTTTGAACTGATTACTAACAGATCTGTTTACCATTTAAGAAATGGTAAAATAGATGAAAATTCAGCCATAAACAGGTAAGTTGGAAGAAGTAAACAGTAAAGGTCTACAGAATAATGGCTTGCATGGCAAAGACGAATAGGAAACAGTTTTTCATGCAATGCAAGATTAAATTGTGGAATTCCTTCCCAAAAGATGGTGCAGATATTAAACTGTACAAGTGTTCAAGGGCAAAATAGACAACTCCATGGAACCAAAATTTTCTAAGCCCACAGAAACTATCTCCAGATCAAGGTCTCAAATAATACATGGTAAGAGGTGGAAGATAGTCAGGTAATATATTACATGTATTTATCTTCTTATACTCTCTCCTGAGCATCCACCCTGCCTCCTGTGGAAAACAGAACACTCGGCTAGACTGAGCTTTGCTCTGACCAAACACAGTCCCTCTTACTCATTCTCTCCAAATACAAGAACCAGGGGAGCAGATTCAAGATGAGAAAGAGGTAGTGCTTCTTCATGCAACACACTATTAGCTTCAGAACTACTTGCCACAAGAAGCTGTGGTTGTTAAAAGTTTAGAAATATTTTAAAAGTTACATATTTATGGAAGAAAAAAAAAAATCTATCAAGATATCTATCTATCTACCAAGCCAGAGAGAGCACACAGAGACGACCTGTGGATTGGGAAGGCCATGTGTTGCAAATTGGTGAAGGGCACGAGGGTACACCAGTGAGATATCACTTCATGCTTGCCCTGTTCTAGTGGCCTTCATTGGTCCTTCTCTCTCTGCTGACCACTGTGGCATACAGGACAATGAGCGATATCAGTTGTCCCAGCGCATCTGTTCTAGCATACTCGTGTACTTATACCCAGTAAAAGACACCAAAAATGAAATTTAACTTTGACAAAACATTCTAAGGTGCTTCAGACTGATTAACACCCAATGCAATGTTGATAGTAACTGCAGCATCCCTTTGCTGTGGCACAAATGGGACACCACCTCTGACAGAGGACAAGAGAATGGGTTGCTGACTCAGAACTTCTGGGGGATTAATCAGAAAGCTCAACTTTCAAAACCCTAGAATGACAAAATAAAATACAAGAAACTAAGAAAATATTTACTATCAAAGAATAGTTCACATTATTTGGCAAAACAGTGATTTTCATCAACAACAGAACAGTAAGTTTGCATACAGTTCTCACATACAGATAATCATTATCTGTTCCCTTAGTCATCAAGATAAAACACATGGGGGGGGGATCTTCTTCTTTGATTTTGGTAGAAAAATAATCAGAAAGTTGCTCAAATAACTCTCTTTGCAAGACCTCAACATGCACTTTGCTTGGCTAAGGAAAAGGGAATGAAGAGTGCTTCTGGAAAATCATAATCCCTTTACAGCAGTTTCTGGCAGCAAACGGAAAACCGTCAGTCCAAATTTAAAGGTCTGACAGCGGGTTGTCCAACTTATAGGTTAGCAAGTCAGTTATAAGCTAGCAAGTCTGTGCAAACAGAGGAGTCTTTAATTTCTGATTTTTGCTTTTGCTGCTACATCTCTTGCTCCTTGATTTGAAAGTTATGCTCTTTCTTTCAGTCTACACGTGCAATTCCTGTTGCCGCGCCTGCATTGCTGAATTCAGCATGCTGTAGGACTACAGAGCCAATTCTGCACAGGCGCTCAGGACAACCATGGTACAGCAGTGAAGATTTATCCTCTACAACTGCTCCGCAGGAGAAGGCAGTACCAAGGACGAAGCCTGCCAGTTAAAGGCATGCAGTAAGTTTGGTAAAGACGAGCTGGCGGTGCCTCAACAATCTGTCATCACATAAACAAAGCTGTTTTAACTTTTGCCAGAAAAAGCTAATGAATGGGAATTTACTGCCAATGCAGGATGTCTGAAACCACACACTGAACAGGTCAATCAGCTAGCATTCTCATGGAATAAGTTATTGCTGTTACGGTCTGACTCTTCTTTCCTGATTTCTCATGACAATGAAGGAAAAAATTTTTTCACAACACAGAGTTTAATTAAAACCGCCTTCTTTATACACTCTTACTTTGAGGACAGAAGGCTATTATACAGAAACTAGCATTAAAGCAACAAAACGAGCAATTGCATTTCTTCCTCACCCTTTTCAGAAGCAGCTGCCAAAGCTAAAGGCAGAACTGGTCCTGGCTTGTCATGCTGCAACCAGTTCTGGTGACAGGCTCAAGAAAAGAAAACTAAAAGCTAACCTTCTGCATGAGAGATGTTTTTAACAGTATCTGACCCAATCAACTACACTATGTTTCAAAAAACATGACTCATTCATAATGCCCTAATCAATGTCTCTTTCCCTGTCCTTTTTGTTCTTCAACTGGCAGCACAAATGTGCTTGATTGAGGGTATGAATTCAATGAAATCACCTCTGATAATTTTCCTGTCCCTTTTTGACTACTTAGTAGCCACTCAAACCATAACAGAGAAACACGTGTATTTCAGAGTGTACCTTTTTCAGTACCATCACATGGAATAACATTTAGATCCTTGCCTAAATCTAGTAAAAATATACTGAGTGGAAGAAATGGTCACTGCCTTTCAGTAACAAGTAACAGCTGATTCTCAGTTTTTTCCTCACTCCTTCTCTATACGTGTCCAGGAGATCAAGGAGATCTTGTTCACCTATCCACTTTGCCCATACCCATCCTCCCTGAGCCTGCCCACCCTCCCCTCCTTGCTAGTCCTGGATTTCAGTGGCATTCTCCTTCCTTCCAGAAGGCATGGGTCATGCCAAACTTTTGAGGCATTTACCAAGCCCAGTTCACAGTGGTTCCAGACAGCAGAGAAGTGTTTCTTCTGAGAATTTCAGCAGGCCACCTAGGGAAGATCACTTCTTCGACGCCTTTCTCTAGAGAGTGCCTTTCATATACCCTAACCCTACAATCACCCTCTCTTTCCTCTTGCAGAGTCAGTGTTTTAGGTCATCCATAGGATGTGCCCACATAACAAAGGGATGAGCTAGGAGACTTTGTTGACAGTAGGACCACAAAGCTACAAGTAAATGTCTGCTTTTGCAATTGTACTATCCAAAATAAATGCATTTTATAAGATCCTGCAAGGTCAAGAGTGAATGCACTGCCAACTTGCACACACAGACAGTAAGATTTCACAAAAAAATAAGTTTGTTTTTTTTTTCCTAAGAATCCATTCTGTTGGGAAAGCAGCCTTTTCCATTAACAGACTGAATCTTGTGTTTTGTGGTATTTAAATGAATTACTGTTTTGACATACTACATTTGGCCAGAAAGTCAAATCCCAGAACAGTGAATCTCACCACGGTACTTTGGCGGGCCTAAGACGATGAACTGAGCTGAAGAAATGTGATCGCAATGTCATACACTATCTGATTTACTAAATGTGAGCCAGATCCAGCTTGTGTCTGGGAAAAAGAAATTTCATTCAAATGGCATCAGTGCTCTTTCTTTTAGAATACCAGACCTGCCAAAGGAAGCAGAAGGAAAGATCTGATTGCAGCAAAGAGAAGGTTTTGAAGAAGCTACTCCGGTGTGTTAAGTACAATATTTTGAATCAAGTCACAGCATCTCTGACTCAAAGCTGCAGGAAAAAATGCAACAGCACAGTGATCTAAATAAAGAAGATAATCTGGCATTGGTTCCTGAACACCAGTTATTTGGGAGCACATTTGCATGTTCATACAACAAACCAGGAACTTAAACCATGGTGCTAAACACCCCCAACAAGCCCTCTAACCGCAGAGTCAACTACTGGCTATTCTGGGTAGAAGAGTTCTGCTCAGTCTTCACCAGTCATGATGGTTTGGATGTGAAATTTTCCTGCTGGCAAAAAACGTAATTGGAACCAATGTGCTTCCACAAAAGGCATTCAATTCAACAAATCAGCGTCTTCAGGCAAGAAACAATTTGCTGAAAAGTTTTTGATCAACTCGCCTGACAAATTGGTTGACTTAATATCAGAGAGGATTTCTCAACAATGATTAATGTTAACTAGTCTTAACTGTTCTGGAGCCCACTTTGTTCCACTCCACATACACACACACGCTGAAACCACAGATGTGTGAATGGAGTCCTGCTGAGAAGTTCATTCTTATCTTGGCCTGCAGGTCTGAATCTAAATTATCCTCTAAAACTTTTGAACTTTGCTGTAAACTTCACTTCCGGGAATTAATAAACAGGGATCATGAATTTCAGCACTGTGGGTTTTGTAGACTGATGCTGAATCAATGAGGTGTATCTCTAGCTGCTGTTCACTGCTGATAGGCAGCTATGAAGGTTTCTTTGTAA
Organism: Cariama cristata; assembly: GCF_000690535.1. Lineage (NCBI taxonomy): Eukaryota > Metazoa > Chordata > Aves > Cariamiformes > Cariamidae > Cariama > Cariama cristata. The sequence continues at coordinate 127,372 of NW_009636216.1, forward strand.
AGATCTTTTATCCAAAAGCATATTTACAAACCATCACCATGCTTTTTTGTTTCCCAGATGCATAAGAACACTGAAGTGAAGGTCAGGTTGGAAGGAACTTGAGATGGAATCTGACCTGGCATAAAACTTCCAGATGACTAAAGGCAGCCTAAGTTCAGTTCTCCCAAGTATGACTAGAAGGAGTCTAGTAGGAACTCTGTCTGGTTCTGCAATATACTCAGCAATTACAATTTGATCTATATACTTCCAATAAAATTAGTCTCTCATGCTCAGAGACTAATATTTCTGTATTATCCATAGCTTTTCAAAGGTCTTCTCTTTCACCTATGTGGTTCTAAGCCACTATCACAGACAGGACAGCAGGGAAGAGAGACCCATTAGTGGCCACATCTAATCAGATCCAATACTGTCTTCTTCTTGTGGTGCTTCGAGACATGGTTTAGTGGGGTTTAGTGGGCATGGTGGCATCAGGTATACGGTTGGACTTGATGATCTCTGAGGTCTCTTCCAATGATAATGATTCTACGATTCTATGATATTTCTCATAGGGTTAGGAAAAATCTTGGAGGTGGAATTTCTTCAGAGCAGAATCCCTGTTATGGGGGAAGAGCAAGCAGCTGAAAAGGCTATTTATGGTTTGCCAGTTCTAAATACAGTATGTGCTAATCTCAGCTTAATTTGTTTAAATATAAGTAAAGATGTTCGAATTTATACTACTGAAACACAGTCTTCTGCAGGACAGGCAGAGAAGGGATCACTGTATCTCCTTCCACTCTTTGCCATGCCCCCATCTTTGGCCAATGCTAAGCATCTATTATTGTTGGCAGTTTGCAGGATCCTTTGACTCTGTCTCTCACGCCATTTCAGATCAGTGTAAAAATTGCTGGAGAACCTGGCCATAATACTCATTTATTTTTAGCTTTTGCACTACTGTTGTATTCTACTTTAATAAAAGCAAAATAACTCTAATAACTAGCAGTGTAATCTTGTTCTGTACTGATCTGTGCCTGATCATGGTTTACCACAGGTTCCCAATGAGGCATTTCTGCCTGGTCCACGTGTCTTTTTTGACTCTGATATTTGTGCCTGCCAGTGTACCACTGCAGTCCTTTGTCTTGCAAACGGACACTGCATTTCTGCAGGAGGACAGGGCTGCTTTGATATGGCTCTGGCCCATGGAAGTGCCCTGAAACTGTCAATCATCCAGCAGTACTTAAAAGGTCAGGCCATCAGACATAAACAATCACATGAATATGTCCATTCACACAATGTTTGGTTCACAGCATTCAGAGAATCACAGAATGGTTGGGGTTGGAAGGGACCTCCAGAGAACATTTAGTCCAACCCCCCTGCAGGGTCACCTACAGCAAGCTGCACAGGGTCGTGTCCAGGCGGGTTTTGAATATATCCAGAGAACGAGACAAATTCTTCAGTTCTTCAATTCTTCTTAATTTTTCAATTAGTAAAGTCCTTTGGTACTGATTTAAGACATTTCAGAAGATTGTTCTTATTAACATGTTTTATAAGGCTTCCAAAATATACCTTCCTTATAGAGAGCAGATCTTTAGCAAGAATAACTGTATTGTGTACCTGAAAGACAGCAAATCCTGTTCCCTCCGCTGACACTGTAATTGTCATTGGTTGTGCAGGGGTAATCTGAAAGAAAGATGAGTAAAACAGTATATTCAAAATACTTTCAGTCAGCAGACTTTACAAAAGTATTCCTTGCTTTCTACAGTACCTCCTTGGTCTGAAGCAGAAAACGGTTTCGAGTATCAATTGAAAATATTTCTGGCATCTTCAAAGAAGGTGTTGTCACTGTTATATCCATGTCTGTTTTGCCTGCAGTAGTGAGAGTTGCAAATAGACTCAAGGCTTGCAGAGCCACCACCGTGTCCTGTTAGAAGAAACAAATCCTTCTGTATTAAACAGAAAAGGCCTGTGCAGTGAACAACCTGTGTATAGGCCATGCCTTGAGGAGCTCACGGTCCCTGCATTGTCCCACTTGTTTGTGCTGGACTCCTCATGCAGCTAGCTCCACATCCCCGTTGGGGTTCCACTGGCACGAAGGATCCCAGCACAGAAGCGGGATGGCAACATAGGACAAGTTAGCCACTGTGACATGCGATGGGAAATCGCAGCTCAGGAAGTTTTCCTCTTGTGCAAGGTATGTGGAAGACGTGACACTTCAGTAGCCACAACAGGCAGAATCACACACCACATGGGCAGTGAAGAGAAAGCCAGTGAGGAAAGTAATGATATTGCTACTTTCTAGATTTATTTAGTGACTATGCATTAAATACCCAGTACTGCACAGGAGTTATTCAGGGTACCTTGATCACCAAAGCAAAAGCCATAGGTCTGAAAAACTACTAATATTTATTTAAAAAAAGCCTGAAATGAGTTTTTATCAGACCCCTGGCAACAATTTCAAAGGGGTTCAGCCCAGTTTTTATAGTCTATATTTGATCAAAAGGTTTTGTGTAATTGTTTAACCACTGTAGAATATGCTTATAAACACATTACATACAAAATTCTTTTTCTTTATCTTTGTGTATGATTGCAAACTTAGCTCTCCAGGTTTTGAACACAAGAGGCAATTTTTGAACATTTGGTCCAGCACAGTTTAGTGAATGAGAATTTTAACATCCAGTATTTTCTGGGAAAAAATACAGTAATCAATTATATGCCTCTAATGCTTCTCAGGGACTTTTGCTGTTTGTGTAGTTCATTTTGCACCCATTTTTAACCAGTGACAGCGAAGGAACTGGCCTTGCAGGCTCAGCAAACAGAGGTGTTTTATTCATTCTTAGGTCACTTCTAGTAACAAAATTCTAACATAACAGAAGCTCAGGAACTACGACATGGTGACTGTGCCATACCTTAAGGTACCAGTATGTGTTGCCTATTCACTCTAAATGATTTGAAATCACCCTCCTTCCCATGTCACGTCCTTGTCCAAGATGACCTGCTTCACTGATTTCTTAAAATCCAGAAAGGTCAGCTAATTAGCAAGAGTACCAAAGTTGCTGGTACGCTGAACCACTACAGCTGGGATCTCAACTCCAGTGCCTAACATGGTGTGACAGAATAGATGCAACTAATGGGCTAAAGGAAGATTTAATAGTCTGGAGTAAGTGGCAGACTTTTTCAAGTAGGAGGCCAATATTTACCCTGAAAGAATGCCTTTGATTACTCCTTTGCAGAAGACAGTGACAAAGCATCTGAATGACTCTGCCCCTACTAACACTACTCCTGTGTCAGTTTTTGATGAAGAGCTATCGCTTGGAAGCCCAACCTCACAAAACTTCTTTCACATTGAAGTGAATGAAACGACAGCGACCTATCAAATCTATATATCTGATCTATCTTACAGACCAAAGGAGCTGTAAGATCTTGTTGGAAAATCTGGTTTTAATCATCTGAGAGCATAAATATGCCTAAGTTGTGGAAACTAAGGAATACCATGAAGCACCTTTTCAAAGTCCTTACAACTACATTTCTCACATTTACATTTCTCACCCTAAATTCAGAGAGAGTTCAAGATGTCTAGAAATGCTATCTGCCATTGCTGAAGGTGACTTCAGAGCTCTTCCACCTCCTAGGCTCAAATGACCCTCAGAAACACAAGCGAAAAACAAGAGGGCAAAGAACCACCTGCAGAGAAGACAAACGTTCCCCTTGGCATGCTCTAGAGCAGAAGGCATACCCAAAGCTTTTCACCTGGACACATTCACAGCCGAAGCACGAGGTGCTTGACTCAGTATGACAATGCTGTCTCCAATACACAACCTGAAAACTGAGGGAATATGGTCTCAAGCCAGACTCATAGGCCCCTCTTGCCCAGCAACACAGGCTTTGCAGAATTTGCTGCTCTTCCCTACCATTTAAATCCACGTTCATATATACGCTATTTGTACGAATTGTATTCCTCTCTATATGAAATACTATATTTTATGCCCAAACATTAAAGCACTATAAAGCAAAATATACCGATTGCAAATTCATAGTAAGCTATACCATGTATACAAACTGCAGCGAGTTATCATACTCTAACTTAGAAAACATCACATATGCAAATGCTCACTTTCCTCCTTATTGCTTAACAATATATTAAGTTTCTAATGTAACAAACTCATGGAAGGAAACATTTTTTTTAAAGTTATCTTAGAAGTTAACAAAAAGTATGGGGTCTTTAAAGTATTTAATTTCTGCAAATTAAAAAAGGCATCTAAAGCGACATTGGAGTAATTTGGAAATCAAAATAGTTTAGACTATGGAAGAACAAAAGGATTAAATTAATTTCTTAACTTCACCCTCAGGGGTAAATGGTACACTGCTGGATTTTCAAACTTTCAAGTAAAAATGGTTCCTGGAGAAGAGAAAAAAGTTTTTTCAACTCATTTAGTGCTTCAATCAGCCTCTTCAAATAAGTAAGAATTAACAAATTAGGAAAATACTAGAACCTCAGGGGAACGAGGCTGGTTCTCAAATTGCATTTTATTTAGTAGAACTAATTTCTTTCAGATTAATACCAACAAACATTTGAAAAGAATGAAGGATAGCCTGTACAGCTTGCTACCAAGCAGTATGATGAAATGTGACATTTTACTGTGACCAGCATTTGTAGTTAATTTAAAAGCTAGTTTAAACTAATGCAGTCCAAAGTACCATATACATTTTCTGGATGCCAGCACAGCTTACAAGATGTGGTTTCAATAACACAGAAATCTCCTCAGATAATGAAGATCTTCAAAATTTCATGGCCCATCAAAAATCTACGCAATAATGAGGACAAAGTACATTATTAAGTTAAGACCAACTGCCAACAGAGGGACTAGGTTAGGCTGCTTGTCTAAAACCTACTCCTCTTTCTTATCTTAGTTAATAGCTTTTCAGGAGTTTGAAGACCTACATATGGAAAGAACAGAAAGAGGTTTCTCTCCTTGGAAAGAAAGTAGGCACAGATATCTATCACATTTGCTTGGAAAATCTGATTAATTATTTTTCCATGGGCATCACTTCTTCTTCTTAATTTAAGATCATTTGTTACTAATATTTTATATAATCAAGGTGATTCTCTAATTGTTTTTTATTATACTTGCCAAAATACTAAAACTGGTAGTCCAGGTTTAAGACGTCAGTATCGCAAAGAATGCAAGCTTGCACGTACCAAGGCTGTTACAGCAAAACCAAATTCAGTAATTATTATGGAAAAAGCCAAATGGTCCCTTTTTTCTTTTTTTTTTTTTTAATATACAGTGCTCATTTAGAAAGCATAACAAAGCCCCCTGAGCCAAGATATTACCTGAGTAGATGAAAATCCCCCAAGGTGATTTCTTTGCTGACTTAACCATTTCATTATAGGGATCCCCTCTGCAAATCTGTCTTGATGAAAGTGTGAGAGTAGAGCATATGCTGCAAGTTCAATATCAATGGACCGTGGCTGCCATGAATCAGAAATTTCAGAAGCAGGTGTTATCCAGAAACGAAATTCTCCTGCAAAAGGAACCAATATAACCTCAGATCTGCAGACCGAAGTCTTTGGACTTCTGGAAAAGACTTAAGGGAAACCTCTTAATTAATGCTTCCATATGGGATCTAGTAAAGTTCTTTAAAATTGTGTTAAAGTTTAGGTGTGTGTCCCATAAAGGACTGACTTAAGCACTTCCTCAGCAGTGGTTGAATCTAGATACAAAAAAACCTGAAGTTCAAATAGTCAATCCCATAGATTTCACTGAACTTTATATTGATCCTTTTGTTGTCAGGCCAAAGTGAAAGGCCACATAAAGGAGCCCCTGTGAAAAGACCACCTCATTCCTGGGGCTCTTCTTTCTCTGCAGGACTAGAGACAGCACCTCAGGCAGCACAGCTGCTCGCTAGGCTCAATCTTGAGTGAAGCCTTCCAAAAAAGTGACTTCCTCCCTTCCCAAAAGTGACGGTTCGAAAGGCCTAACTCAGTAAACACAGAGGGACACCCAAGAGGCTCCGGTTCTAGGCTACAACATGAATCTCTTTGGATTTCTCATGAGGACAGTTACTATTTTGAGCCAAAAACTTCCATTTGTTATACGCCATATGGTTTATTCTTCACCCAAAACAGGGAATAAAATTCAGTCATGCTGGACTCGGAAGAGGTTAAACATAGTGAGATGATGGGTCCCTAGAGAAAATGCAACAGGTCTCTCTATTGTCTTACAGAAAGTCCAATCCTTCAAGTCTTCATTCTGATACTGATTTTAACCAATTGCCACCACACACCCTCCTGATCTATTCAAATCACTTTGGAACAGCTAACCTCATCCGTCTCTCTTTAACCAGGCTGATCTTATAAGTGCACATAATAACAGGGGCAAACTGACAAATAATGTTCTTCAACAGCACCACGGTACTCCCATCAGGAACACAGTAATTGAGACTGAAAGGCCTAGCTTTGTTGTGAATTGTCATTCATTTACGGACACTCTTCATTAAGGCTGTCTTGGAAGTTCTTAGATTATTCTCTATATCGTACTCAAAACAGATTTGAATTCACAAGAAGGATTCATCTCTTTAATTCTATATGCAGCTGTTGATACATGATACGTACTTTTAAATTTGACAAAAATCCATCTATACAACTGTATTCGATAGTTGTGCAATACCTTGGTGTTCCGCTCTCTGGTTCAGTATATTCAGTGCTTCCTTTGCTTTTGTACTTTTTGCCCAGGACAAGGCATATGTCACAAGTGCCAAAGTGTAATTATCTGAAATGCCTTCTTCTAATTTATCTTCTAGAAAGTTTGTAGCACTCTTGATGACATAAGCATGCTGGAAATAAAGATCATATTGAAGAACATACAGTGAATAAAATATATATTGAAATATTATAATTTAAAAGAAAAATTTGTACAGAAACAGAAACATTACTATCCCCAAACAACAACCAAGAAATACCGAAAAATCTCTTTCAGAGTCACAGGCACGAACTTGAAAGGCAAGCCTTTTGATCTGGCACTATCTTATGAATGTAAGTAGTCTCAATGAAATCAATTGGAATGACTTAACATTTCTAAGGATAGTTCCCCCCATAAATTTCTTTGCAAGTTCTTGGACTAAAGCCATGACAATATTCTTGCTAAAAGCAACTGCCTTTAGATTTTGCAAAGGCACATAAAATTGAAGGCCTAACAGCACAACTTTGTATTGTCTCTGGTAGATCAGGGAAGTTTAACAAAATCAGGTTAAATTTTGTCTCTGTTCAGATGTCCCTCTATTTCCTTGAACTACCAAGTGTTTGCCAGGTACTATGACAATTTATGAAGTGTTCCAGTAACTATGAATTCTACTTACGAATTCCAATACCTGTTTATCTGGGAACCCTAGGAGGGATGACATGATGTAAGCTGTGAGAGTGATCGGATTATTGGTGCCTCCCTGAAGATCACTGTGTAACACTTTCCCAGGCTCATGAAATTCTCCATTTAATTTCTGATGCCGGACAATCCATTTAGCTGTATCCATGAGTACATCTTGGTCAATATCGATGAATGGACGAGCTTGAAGGAAACATCTTAATACAAAAGCTGATAACCTTGGGGAAAAGGTTAATCAAATATGACAAAATTAGTAATGTATTACAGCTTCTTCTGTTTAAGATACTGTGATGCATATGGTGCTCTACTCACATTTAACAAGCAGAGAGGAAAATACATGCCTCGCCCAGACAAGCAAGTAGACTAAGCTTAATCCACCAAAAAATGAAGCTATGACCTTCTTCCTAAAGATCACCCCTTTTGCAGCTCTTACCTTTCAAAAACAAATAGAGAGTATAGACTGCAAGTCTGCCACCACAAGTACATCTTTATTCAAATATTGCTCTCCTACCTTCTGCTGCTAGGCTCAAGTGGCAAAAATCATATTTTACAAAGTAATGCAGCTATGAATGTCATGTTAATTATCTCAATTATCCCTGCAATGATATCATTGAAAAAACCTTTGTTGTTTTATTAATAACAATCCCAAGTCCTGCTTTGACTCCCTTCTTTGATAAATGTGCATTCATAGAATCATGGAATCGTTTAGGTTGGAAAGGACTTTTAAGATCATCAAGTCCAACCACTAACTTAGCACTGCAAAGCCCACCACTAAATCATGTCCCTAAGCACCACATCTACATGTCTTTTAAATACCTCCAGGGATGGGGACGCGACCACTTCCCCAGGCAGCCTGTTCCAATGCTTGACAACCCTTTCAGTGAAGAAATTTTTCCTAATATCCAATCTAAATCTCCCCTGGTGCAACTTGAGGCCATTTCCTCTCATCCTATCACTTGTTACTTGGGAGAAGAGACCAACCCCCACCTTGCTGCAACCTCCTTTCAGGCAGTTGTAGACTGTGATCAGGTCTCCCCTCAGCCTCCTTTCCTCCAGGCTAAACAACTCCAGCTCCCTCAGCCGCTCCTCACAAGACTTGTGCTCGGTATGATATGTAAGACATGTAACCTGTCACTGCACTATTTAAGTACCAGAGTTGCCAGTATAGAGAAATTATCTGCATTTTCCAATCCATCAATACTAAGTCTAAGGCAAATCCTGCTGATGTCAATGAAAGATGCTCACTGACTCCAGAAGGAGTGACTCAACCAGTGTCACAGTAACTGGGATGGTTCTATTTGAAGTCAGCAGCATGTACTGAAATACATAAGTATATTTAAACTAACTGAACATGGGTTAGCTGAACAAAGTGCTCGAATTTGTCTCTGTTCTCTATCTAGCTTCCACTACTATGCCCACTATGCTTCTGAGGGTGAAATTCAGCACTGAAAAGGTTTTTTCAGCTGTATTTACAGTCTCAAAAAGGAGGTGAGAGAGGTAAGTTGGACAAATTTTTACCACCAGTAACTTTGTTCATGCCCTAGGAAATACCTCAGTCAGTCTTCAGCCTCCAGTATGGAGAAAACTGAAAATCTGTTTGAAGCAATAATCATCACATAGACCTAACCGGTTTCAGTCAACTGCAAGAACAAGTTATTTTAATATTATTATTCATTCCTTTGAGAAAAGTAACAGAAAAACTTTCAGATCAAGCTATTCCCCTGACTAAAATAATCAATCATTCATCTTTCACAAAATTAAAAAGCCTTGCCCTAATAATGGCCTTGACAGTACATTATCCAGCAGAATGACCTTAGAGTTGGCCTAAACACCTAATGAAAACCAGGCAGAAGGCTAGTACAGTTGGAAATTTTTACCAGCTTCACAAAAAAATTTTAGTCCCAGGGAAAATATGTAAAATACTCAAATTCCACAGTGAATCTGGCAGAACTACTTACCATGTGCTGCCAGAGGGATCTTCATTTCCAAAGGCACTAAAAGAGCCATCATCCCTCTGGAAAAGCAGCTCTCTCTGGTAGCCTGAAGTGGAAAAGCAGAGACAGGTATTGAACACTTTCCTCTCATAGGGGTTCCAGCACAAAGTGTCTGCTGATGTGAAGTGAGGCACTTTCTAAGGCTGAGAAGGGCAGAACTTGAGCTTCTATTTCATTACAAAATCTCCCAAATGTGTAGGAACACACAAAATTGCGCAGAAGATGAGAAAGCAGGCAGCAGTAACGTGGAGGATCCATCCGCAAAAGCAGAACCAGAAGCTCCTGCTCCCACTCACCTCCCACCCAAACACGACAGCGCGGTGCAGACAGACAGGCTCCCACATAACTCAGTGGCTCCTGGAGCACAGCACCAAGCGCAGAGCACAGTAGGAGCTATGGTTCAGTGTTTCATCACTTTGGGGAGCTGGAGTTGTGCATCTACAGAAACATTCTATCTTTCCAGCAGAAGGAAGGACAAGCAAAAATGAAGTATTTTCCAACTGGAAGGGCAAAGATACAAATGCTTTTGAAAAACAGACCCTTCCAGCAGCTTGCTTTTGCCAAATCAAAGGATGAGCTATCAGAAAAAGCATGCTGGAAGAGGCTGTGCAGAAATGAGAGAAAATTTTCAAAAGACCTGAAGATCCTGAAATCCTGAGAAGCAGCCATTTAAAATGTATCTGAAGATTTTTCAGTATTCAGAACAAAAGCAGCTTTCTCCTGACTGCTGAACATCTACACAAAAAGGGCCCCAAGGGCTCACCAGTTGCTCACAACCACCAGCAGCATCCTTACTCAATGCTGACTTCAGTGCAGAATCAACGTTCATTAATGTTAGAAATGAAGAGCTTCCCATGATATGCTACTCACTGTAATTTCTGATATCTAAAGCCTTCCTTCCAATATCTAAAGCCTTCCTTCTCTTATATTTTGCTTGCCATTTGTGTATGCAGAACAATAATCATATGTATTTATAGCATTTTACAAGACATCTTCTTTCCCCCGACCTTGCCTTTTTCTTTGGCTTTACTATTTTGGGCTATTATAATTAAGAAAGTATATTCATTAGTCTAATACCTGACAGATACAGATACAAAACCGAATCAGCCAGACAGAAGGAAAACCCTCAGGCAACCATCATTAAGTCCTACACAAATGAATGAATTTACAAATATGTCCCATGAGGTCCATCCAACTACAACCATTGCCCTGCAAAATGTTCCTTGCTTTCACTGATGAAGGATTAATCGCCCGATTACATACTATCTTGAATATAGATACACCGTGAGTGAACCACAGCCTTAACTACCAACAAACAAATAGTCTGGTCCCTCAATCTAAGTTACAGTGTAAGATGAAATCCTAGTCAAGGTCTCTGTAACAGAAGAGATACAGATATAAGGCTGTGAATCTGAACTGCTACAGTATACCAGTGCACCTTCCCATACAAACTCTTATCCCAGCATCAGGTTTAGTTTTTGTCTCTTCAGAAGAGTTTGAAATCACAATTTCCATATAAATATAGGGATTTTCTAACGTATTTAGCACAACGACAGTGGTTAATTGCGTGATTAAAACTGGTGAACCTTTCCCATACAGACAAATCTGTCATCTCAGTTACTGATCTTGACAAGTCAAGCACTCTTGAGTGGGATGAAAAAAGAAGGAATGAGTGGTATTTGTCATCAAGGAAAGCAAAAGTTACTGTCAAAGTTTAAGCCTCAAAATAATGTGCTATACGGAACACAAATACATGTATACATACAAATAGATTGCTACCTCTTCAAAAGTTTCTGACTGCAAGGCCTGAAAACTGAGGTCTTCTGCTTCTTTGCAGAACAGGCAATACACAGTAATAAGTATTCTAATCACCACTCCATTGGTAGTGTAAAAGCACTAAACTAAGACCAACAGCCTGCTTAACGAAGACTGCTGAGCAGCCCTTACACAGGGATAAATTTACCTCAGAATTTGATAAGATTGGGAAGGATCAGAAAGATGAGCAGAACCAGAGGGAGGGCGCAGCAATCACTCAGCTATTTCCTACAGTCTGCTTGCTTTCTTCTCAACGCCAACCCCGTTGCAGTCACGCAAAAGTCTCCAAACATGAGCGTATCTAACACGGGCAAGCCTGCAGAAATGCTGGAACGGGAGACCTGGGGGCTGTGAACCACCGTGTTCGTTCCAACGGACACTCAATCAGACATGAAAAACAATACTTCAAACGTCAACACATACAAGTGGGAAGGCAAGGAAAAGAAGGATCCTATTATGAAGATGTACACTAGTACTCCCAGAGGACTGGCTGGAACACAAGAGATGTAGGAGGCTCGCTGAGGAAGGCTAAAAGAGGAGTGCATCAGGATGGAAAAGACTTCAGAAACATGTGAAAGACTAAAGGGTCTCACATTTCAAACAGCTTGGAAATACCGCACGAACTTCTTACTTGCTTTGTGTCTAGCACCAAAGTTTTCAGACCAACCAGGATTTTTTTTATTTCTGAAGAAGTGATTTCAAGATGGGATCTGTCATCCCCACAACTGAAGGAATTTTTTTAAAAGTCAACTTTTCTTTTGCTTTGCCTTTGTTCTAGGTAGATAAAAACTGCTAAAAGAAAGATCATATAGCAGTCTCTGCTAGCTATATGATCCCTTCTTCTCACAAGCATTTAGCCTTAAAACTAATCATATTTACTTCAGGCCATTTACTTTATCTACTTTACCGAGGGCATTTTTTCAAATATTTAGTGAATTCCGACATGTGAAATAAAGTTTATTTTATATTAAACTTCATGAAAATCCTTTCAAAAACTGAGCTTATAAAAGTTACACCTCAAACTAAAGACAAATTTCAACTTTAAGGTCACTTTTTTAAAAAATCAGTGCAACAACTGAAATCAATTGTTAAAATAAAGAAAAAAATCAGAATATTTTTTAGACTGTGGTTCTTTTCTATCTTAATGTTACAAATATTTCAGCATACTCACTGTTTTGGCTACTACAGTGTACCTAAATTCATGGACCTAAATTCAAAGCCCCAGGAATAAGTTAAGTAACACAATGCTTTGTATGTAAGTGACACTTAATCCTATAATTTTCACTTGCTTTGAAATAACTTTAATAAATCTGTTACTGGAAAACTTCAGAAAATTATGGCAGCAAAACTCTAGGCTTCAGGGAGTGGTAGATTGCTTACAAACTTCAGAGTAGCTGTTCACATAACATATCTCTTCCCCTGCCCCGACCTTACTTTTCAACTAAACCATGTAGAAGGAAGGTTTAAAAAAAATCATTTAACTGTTTTCAACACAAAATTAGGATCTTGATGAAGGGAAAATTTATTTTGAGCTGCGTCTTTTCCAAGGGAAATGTCAACAGCTTAAAATAAAAATAAAATCAAAAACAAAACAAAAAAATAATCAGAGACTTACAGAGAGTAAACAAAATTTGAAAATGTCATCACGGTGCCTTAGTAGGAGTGTAGCTCCCATGAGGATGGTCTCATTCCCCTCTGTGAACCAGGCTCTCAGCATGCAGACTGACATGTGGCAAGCGCGGTACATCGCACTTAGATGCTGTCTGATCCAAAAGGCACAGAGAAGCATAGCACAACTACGTTCTCCACACTTTGTGATGCCCTGGAGTATTTCCCAATTAAACTATACAACAATTTCCAACTAAAATTTTCCAGCTTTTGATTTCCAGCACAGAGTTCACTTCTGACCAAGTCTAAAACTTGGGTGGGTGAAAGCCAGCCACAAGAGCAAACACCACGCCTTGAGGTCTACAAGGACATGGCAGGATGAGGATGGTGTCACTGAAGACAGATACACATGGGGGATGAATATGGCTCACTCTGCCCACTGACTAATTTTCAACCTCTGTGCCTCAAGTAGAGGTCAGAAATGTTTGCTCACGCATGGTTTTATCAAAGGAGAAATAACAATGACCTATGAAATCCATGTGAATTACGTTTTAAAATGCATTATTCATCTGAAAAAAAAGTAACTATATAACAATAAGATGTTTTTGCTGAGTAAACTTGCCCTTGTAAACAAAATCATTTACTCTAATTCTGTCAGCCCAGAAGCAAGAGGAAAAGAAAGAGGAGACAGGCTTTTCTTCCAGTTCTCATGACACCAACAGAGGAGTATTTCAAACACCGAATGCAGAGTCACAGATACCTTTTTACTAGTAAGAGTTCTTAAAAATCTAACATCTTTCTTTTAAGCGTACAGACCTTTTCTCATAAATGATACAGCTTTTGATTTAATATCTTCTCTCAGCTGCCTGGTTTTAGTCAGGTATTGCAAAACATAAACATTTGGAGCAAAATTGATCATATTCTGTTCACCGCAGCCATAAGGCATCTTAATCAATGATGACAAACCATTGATAGAAGGTCCAAGTAAATCACCTGAAAGATAAAATTTAATGAAAATAAATTAAAGCTTATTGCAAATAAATGCATATGTCATACATAAAGGGTGCTATCATCTAAACTGGGAGAAAATATGACACATTAGGAACATTTGTACTAAACACCACTAACCAGGTAGAAAAGATACTTTATCTTCTGATCAACTTTGTGCCCACTGTTCCATCTCCCCAGAACTTTCCAACTACAGAGTAATTTCAAACAGCCACCATTAAAAAAAAAAAAAAAAAAAAAAAAAAAAAAAAAAAAAAAAAAAAAAAGAGAAAATAAAAAAGATACAAAAGATATTTAATCCGGGAAAATGTTTCAGTAATGGTATCTATTTGAAACTTCTTGTATTTCTTCTCTCACCCACAGTTATCAAAGCATAGGTATCACAAGAAACAAGTCAGTCAGGTTTTAGGTTTTATTCTGCAGACAAGCAGAATTAAAACAGGATACTAGCAAACTTTGCAGGACCTTCCTTACTGAAATCCAACTCCCTCTCTAACTCTGAAAATGGATAGTCAATACCACAGTATTGTAAATTAAATAAATTAAAGCAATAACACACTCCATCCATAAGGTCTTCCTATGCTTAGTCTAATGCATGATGGTAAATTATTTTGAATTAATGATTCAACCTATTAATATAGCAATTAAATAAAAAATTAATGCAGTTCTCTAAAAATGTATAAAGTAACAGCCATACTGGGCAAAACCTTGTAAGAGTCCTTCAGCAGAGGCTCTGAAAAAAGCTCTGGTAAATCCTGCTAGAGAGCCTCAGGTTATTACACACCAGCCTCCCTGCTCTACTTGACAGTGTTTATTACTTCTAGTTACTACTAGCAACTGTTCCGTTCTTTAAAAACCACCTATGCCTGCCATGCAGAAGATGCCAGCAGCTGGATTATGGACACATATACCTTAGACACTCAGTTCAACAAAAGCCCAGCAGGCAAAGAAGTATTAAAAAAAAAAATAGCTAACCAGTAAATAATAAAGATGGAAACAGAATAAGATAATCCTTACCAACAGCAGTGACCTGCACTCTCTCACTGCCACTTACAACATCAGACGGAAAAGTGAAATCCAAAGTTTTGGACACTGCTTGTAGTTCATTCCCAGTCAAATCCAAAAGGACGGTCTGAGAATATGTCTGTTCCAGTCCTTCAGCCTATCAAAAGACAGACAGAATTACTGTAATCTCCAACAGTTTGTTGCTTTTAGGACAGGAGTTGTGTGCTTACTGAGGGATCTAAAACACTCAGATATTTTGTGCTGCTCGCTAACAGATCACAAATCTGAGCTATTGGCCCGTCCAAACTGACACAGAAATGTTTTTCTTACAAAGACCTACCTCCACTATTTACTACTCTAGACCACATGCCAATTACAAAAATACACCCGCAAAGTCAACGAGAGCATCTCTGATTCCAGTGAGCTCCATGCCAAGCATGGAGTTCCATGGCCAAGCACACGCCAAGGTCGGAGAAGGGATCTTTTGTGCTGTCTGCAATCCTACAGCCTGTCATACAAGGACGACTTACACTGAAGTTAGGTACATGACCATAAAGGTTTCATTCTCTCATACATACAAAATCCCTTGAGAAAAATCGTACTTGAAGCAAAGAAAATAATTGGGTTTCTTTCCTCAGCCTACACCTTAGTCTAACAGGCTTTTATTCTCTTCTGCAGAACACCTAAACTTCAACAGAAAGGGCAGTAAGTGGCTCCACCTGAAAACAGCTCACAACCCCGCAGGATACTGGTTTTAAGCAGTCTAAGGAGAGGCTGAGAGAGCTGGGACTGTTCAAGCCTGAAGAAGAGAAGGCTCAGGGGGATCTCATCAATGTGTATGAATACCTGAAGAGAGGGTGCAAAGAAGATGGAACTAAGCTCTTCTTAGTGGTGCCTGACAGAATAGGAGGCAACACACACAAATTGAAACAAAGTGATTTCCTTTTAAACATTAAAAAAAATACTTTTTTAACTGTGAGAGTATTCAAACACTGGAATAAGTTGCCCAGAAAGGTTGTGAAGGCCCTGTCCTTGGGAATATTAAAAACGTGACTGTACATGGTTCTGAGCATCCTGCTGTAGATGATCCTGCCCTGAGCAGGAAGGCTGGACTTCTCCCTTCCAACCTCAACCATTCTCTGATTCTATGATCTTAAGCATTTACTTTAGGATGAGATGTACAAATGTTTACCACCTTCCACTGAAATGGAGCCTAACATGAATCAGACTTAGATGTCCAAAGTTATGCAAGCCTTATCAGTTTCCATGTTAGTCTGTGGGCTAAATTTCCACCACTAGCAAAACACAGAAACGTTCATATAAAATAGTCTTTGAACTAAAGCCAGGTGTATGGCAAGATTGACTGCACTTATCCATAACACAGTTATTTGGTCCCCTCTCCAAAGATTATTAAGTTAGCTGTAGCACCAGGGATTCACTGATGCTCAAATAGGTTTCACCTTGCTTTCAGAAGCATTTGACATACTATCTGTTGTAGAACAGATCTACGTGTTCATTCCTGGAACGGGATCTAAAGAATTTTAAAGGAGAAATTATTTTAAAAGAAGTGTTTTCTACTTAAAGCCACCTGACCCGAAACCAGCCTGACAGAGCAAGAAGCAGACAAGTAAATTGGTTTGCCTTTTTGCTGCACTCTGTTGTCTGTTTTAGGGAACAATTTATTCCAGGAACAAGCCAAGCTGCAGACTGTTTACCTTTACTAAAACTTCCTGGATGATAGCATCAGAAGCAGCAGATGATATTGCTGTCACTTTGATGGGAATCTCTCCCAGCTGTTTCGGCTTGATTGGGAATTGAACAGTTTTCCCATCTTCGCTTGGTACAGATACAGATTGTTGATTTTCTGTAGCATTTATTTCATTGGATGTTAGAATAATTTCAAAAGCTTCACTCATATCCACAATCACAGTAACCTGTAAACATAGTAACATTTGCAATACAAAGTGTTAATTTTGAAAAACTGCTTTCATAAGCTGCCACCTTTTTTGTGTATAGAAAAATAGCTTTATGGTCCACCCACTGAAGAAAATATTAAAATTCTCACAAGAGAAAGGCGTGGTCTCCACCGGTGATGAAAACCCTGCAGTGTTGAGTAACATTTAAGTACAAAGAGACTGTTATTTTACCTCAGCTTCTTCTTTCAAATAATTAAAGATGTTCACTTCCAAAATGAACTGCTCTCCTCTGATGACAGAGTACGGAAGGTTCAGGAAAATGAAGAAAGGTTGAAAAGCTTCTAGCTGCAAAACAAAATCAGCACTGAACCCTTACAATCAGATACCAGCAAGAAAATCACTATACAGCTTGTCTTCTGATCATTTTTAAATTCAGATAACACAGTACATTTACTTGTACTCTACAGATACCAAAATTTATTAATTCAGGGCTGAAGCAGAAGCCAAAGATGCTTCTGGTCATTAGCACCTTTGGAGGAACTCAGCAGCGCCATTCAGATGAGAGCTGCTGACAGCTTTGACAGGGCAAGTTCCAATGGAGGCACCTGAATTGGAACTAAAAGTCTGTCATCTGGCAAGTTTGGAAGCTGTGATCTGTCTTCAGATCTCATTAAGGTAACTGTGAACTGGTCTGAGTGCACAAGTAATGGATGATTAAGAATCTGTCAGTTGCCCTATCTCCATGTCAACATCAAAATACATGCCAGAACACAAAATAACTAACTCTCCCAAATTCTGTAATTCACCAACACCTTAGAATGATGTGCTATTTTGTAAGATTAATCTTGGCATAAGTTCTTTAGTTATATTGCTAAAAATACATCTTTTCTTAATTAAAATAAAAATTGCAGAAATATACCAGCAAGCAGTTACTTTTATCTGTGAACAGAGGCTTTTGGATGAAGTCTTGGGTCTAAGAAGTCAGTGGTAAGCTCTCATCAAGCTGAATGGGATCAAAATTTTAATGTTTATGAACATCTGTACAATAAGAATGGCTGAAGCATGATATCCTTTATTATTGAAATGTCAACAAAAAACGGTTTTAATTTGGTTTTCATTTTAAAAATTCTTCCAAGTCTTTTGAGTTTCAGATCCAAAAAACACTCAACTTGCTTTCTAGCTAGCAAATACTCCAACATTTTCTTTTCAAAACTTTGGAAAGTTGCTTGCTAAAGCTTTCAGTGCCAAAACCTTTAGATATTAGACATTAGAGAAGTTCTGATGGAGAATTTTTGGTTAGTTCTTCGTCGAGGTTTTCCCTATGTACCTATTTTCTTTGTCTTTTTTGTTTTGCTTTTCTCTAAAACGCTTGCACTACTAAAGTTTTACACTCAGAAATATTCCAGTATATTACAATAAAATATGATAGGGTAAAATCATCAACACTCCGTGTAGTAGAAGTCAAATAAAAAAAAAAAAAGACGCAAAGCACTAAATGACAAGCACGCAGATGTCACTTATTTCCCCATTATGGTTTTCATGCAATTCTTTTATTTCCCTCTCTGTATGGTACTGATTAACATGTTTCAGCCATATGGAATTCTAAGCTCAATCTAAACATCCCAATGAGGGTGAAGTACTGAGCAACGCATGTGGGTGATTATAGTTTAATAATAATCTCAACATCTGTTCTACTTGCAGTCTTCTCAAATTTGAGGATTAGAGGCCAAGTATATATTTTCATACCATTTGAATCAGAAAACTATTCCTCTTTCTGTCCCATCTCTGCCAAGCTGAGTGAAAGCAACAAGAATCATGATTCCAGTCTCGAAGGAGCCTTAGCCGCAAAATCCAGATCAGGCTCCAAATTCTGTGGTGGCGTTATAATCAGGATGTTCAAAGCACATATTCTGTGTTTGGTGTAGCAGCCAACTATGAAATCTGGACCTAGATTTCGGTCTGGATCCCAAAAGGTGCCCCTCCCCAAGAATTTGAGGACATGAGAACCTAAATAGGCAAACAGCTGTCTCCAAGCTACACTTGCGCTAGTCCTGGCATCAAGTTGGAAATCTATGACCCACTACTTTACGGTTTCAACCTTTCTAACCTTAGGCACTTAAGTGGAGTTGTCCCAGTTAGAGACATAATTTTTCTAGCATCTTTAACATAATGAATTGAAGGAGACATCTACCTTCAGAGGATTATTCAATGTATATAAAATATTAGCTAAATGAGATTTTGAAAAGTAATTCCTATTCTAAACAGGCTAAATAACTCTCTCCAAGTAGCTGTTTCCATGAATACAGTGAGTCTAGGACAACTGCCCTTGTACATTGGGCATCTCTGGTTAGAGATCTAACCAAACGAATGCTGAATTTAGCTTAAATTGCTAAACTCCTCGAACACTTGGAAGCACAAAAAGAGCTTCAGGAGACAGGAACTTGGCAGCAAGAAGCATCTCATCCCACTGCTGGCTCTTAGCGTTCACTCTGCTCCTAAAGTTAAGCCCCTAAAAAAGTAGCACCTATGTTCAGTTCAAGACTGGTTTTGACAGATAAATGAAAGCAAGGGCAGAATTCAGTCTTTAAGCAATTCTCCCATCCTCCCTCCTGGGGTAAGGGCTAGCAGTACAGTGCAGTGGCACTATCTTTCCAGCAGACAATGTGCCTCTCTCCCATCCCAGCCACCTCTTCCCACCTAGTCTGGGCAAACCTCCCTGCATGCACCGTCAACTCATGGAGAGCCCTCTTGGCGGAGCCAAGAAAACACAGAAACACGCTGTCCTCAGGTAGTCATTCTCCCTTTCTATGTACAAAGTTTCTGAAGTGGGCACATCCTGAAAGTGCTCCAACAGAAACAGGCACCCAAGTATCTGTGTAATGTCCAAGATATCTGTATCAGCAAAAAAAGGGAGGCAGATACAGTATCACATATGTCTTCATAAAATCATAGAACCATTTAGGTTGGAAATGACCTTTAAGATTATCAAGTCCAACTGTAATCCTGGCACTGCCAAGTCCACCACTAAATCATGTCCCTAAGCACCACATCTACACATCTTCTAAATGCTTCCAGGGATGGTGACTCCACTGCTTCCCTGGGCAGCCTGTTCCAATGTTTAACAACCCTTTTGGTGAAGAAATTTTTCCTAATATACAATCTAAACCTCCCCTGGTGCAACTTGAGGCCATTTCCTCTCGTCCTATTGCTCATTAGAGAAGAGACCAACCCCCACCTGGCTACACCCTCCTTTCAGGTCGTTGTAGAGAGCGATCAGGTCTCCCCTCAGCCTCTTCTTCTCCAGGTTAAATAACCCCAGCTCCCGCAGCCATTCCCCATCAGACTTGTGCTCCAGACCTTTCACCACTTTCGTCTTCAGTGATGATGGGTTTTTTTACAGTTTTAACACACACGGCCTCTCAATCACTTTATTAGTATAAGGAGATGGCTGCTGTTAGAACTAAAATACAGCTTCCAGTAATAACCTACAGTGTTACCAGTGTTTAAAGGAGAACAGTCTAGTGCCATCATACCTCCACGGGAGTAGTTGTCACTCCAAGCCCGCTGTTCTCAGAGATCACAAAAGCACTGGCTACCCAGGATGTGATGGTATCAGGTACAATGACTTCCATTGTGGTGTCTGTGTCAGATCTGATGGCAGAAGTGGAGAGCAGATTTTCAAATGCATCCATTTACAGACATCAGTAAGTGGACACAAATGTTTAAAATGCATCAAAAATTAAGTCCAAAGTCTTGGCAGGAAAAGCTGCTGATTATCTGTTTTTCTTTTCATAATCATTTAGAAATACTTGTGATGGGATTAAAATGATTTTAAAAATTTCAAATTATTTTAAATTGCATGAATTGAAGGTAATTACACTGAATCACATTACATGGAATCAACTGCTACAGATTCTTTAAAACAATCCCAGATCACAGTTGCTTCCCGAACTTCTCAGCTATGAAAGAATACAAGATTTGTGTTTCACAACACAGTTCACATTTCACCGTCATTTGACAGTTTGAACTGCTCATTGAATTAGGTGCAGATTGGAACAGACTTCCCTTTCTGGGCTAATCACCATCTTCTCAGGTACTACAGAGAAAAAGACTAGGTCTCCCTACCTGTTATCTCCCCACCTGTAAAAGGAAGCTAGTTTCTTTCATCTCCGGGATTTTTATCTAGTTTCTATTGAAACTACAAGGCCTTCAGTCAGGCATTGTCCTGTTTTATGCAGTTGTACAATCACTCATTTGGTGGGTCTCCAATCTCATTTGTGGCCTCTAGGTGGTAGCAGAATATAAATAACACTGCATTTTTAAGCAGTGTTCTTCAGCACCAGTGCAGAATGCTACTAAAACCTACAAAATAACAACGGCAAGTGTAAATCAGTTTCCATTTGCTTCTAATCTTATACCTAGTTTTAGTGTCGATCCAAAGCCAAGTCTCTGGAAAATGTGTCCTCACATAGAGATTGCTGAAGTCAGGAGGTCCATTTTTAGACACTGGTATATCATCACCGAAACCATCCTCTATGGGTATCATTCCACCATCTACAAGATAAAAAATATCATCCTATCTACAAATATCTAGGTTTAAGAAAAATCAAATTAATACAGTTAACAAAAGCCAAATTAATAGTGTTTGGAGTCTAATCTATGGCTTTGTTACATATGGGAACACTACTCAGTGACATCAGCAACTAATTTTTTTCCTTACTTGTTTTTTTTAAGAATAGAAAAAGTCTCACACAAGCTTAAATTTCTACATGGCCTCTCTGGAGTGCTTATGGAACTGGTGTGGTGTGGCGACACGTGACAAACCACTGCAACATATATCAACTGGAACTGCAAATAAAATCTCCATTCACCTTCAGGCCTTTAAAGGAGTAGTGTCACTCAGGACGGCAGCAAAAAGGAAGTTTTTTAAATACCACTCATATGCATTTTGTATGTCCTGAACCTTGGAAATGTAATGGTTTTCAAGGCTGGATGCAGCCTGTACGCAGTACAGTAAGGAAGACCTAACAGGGGCCCTGACCCATGGACCTCCTTCCCCACTCAGTAAATTAGATTTGGTGACATTTATTTTTATTACTTACAAAGAAAATGTTCCTTATCCTCCTCAAGAATTGCATCAGTTGATACCCAAAGGCTGCATTTCTGGATAAAATTTATACAGTATATCTCAATACAGGGCATTCAGGACACCAACAGTGCTTATCTATTTTTGTTTTCTGTCTTTTTAAGAAAATAAATTCATCATAACAAAGCAATCATAGAACTAAAGTAAGTAATATACAGGAAACAATAAGACTAAGATCATCTGAATCAGAATATTGCCTTAATGACTGAAAACTTTTCAAAGAGAAGACAATATCAAGCATATTTATGAAAGTATAAACATATTTCTTTGCATTCAGAGTTTTTATACATTGATAAATTTCACAATTCCAAATCCACGTAAGAGCATTTCCTTCTACCAAGTGATGTGCAAATCACTAAGCAGTAAAAAACTCCAGCTTAGAATTAAAAAAAAAAAAAAGGTACCTGAAAGATACCAAAAGAACCTCTGACCAAGGGGAAATACTGCACTGTGCTGTATAAATTGAGCTCATGGAAGACCTAAGACAAGAAAAACAAAATCATCCAAAGAGTGAATGCAAACTCACCTTTTTCAGAACTTTCACTGCTGTAGATGCTAGTTCATAGAGCTGTACCTCAAGCAGCAGCTCACTTAGCTCTCATGTCAAAGAGAAAAGAAACCATGACATGATGAAGGGGATGAGGCTGCAATGGTTTCATGATTAATGGAAGAGTGACCACAACTACACAAGCCTAAAATAGGAGCCTACAGCCCACTGATGTTCTATGCCACTTAAGCTATGTCACTTGAGCACTTTAGGAGTGATTTATACTGTCAGCTCTTTGAAATTGTTGATGCACTAGAGCTTCTGCAAGTAAAGGGAATTCAAAAAGATGAATAATTTATTCTGCTCTTCAAAAAATAAAATTCTTTCTTTATTTTATATTACTAATTTTAAAGAGTACAAAGTACAAATTGTTAGGGACTTTTTCTGATGTTTTTGTCTTTCCTGAAAGAAGAAACTGCCAAGTGTTAAGTGAGTAGTTTATTAAACAGAAGAACAATAAACTATTAATTGGAATTAGAAATGCTGGGCCTATTATCTTGTCAGCCTTACACTCTTTTCCACTCATGCTGATCAACTACTTGCAGAAGTAAAAAATAATTGCATAATTAAGGACTAAAAATCCTGCCTAAAGAACATTACTCATTCAACATATAAAGCATAACATTTCCATAAGCATACATCTTTCATACACACAATAACGACAACCTTTTTTCCCATTTACTTACAGATTCTTCTGATATGTCACTACTTTCCCCTAGAAGCTTTGTACTTTTATCAACAACTGCAAGTCCAACTACTGATCCTGGTTCTGTTGTACTGATTTTAAGAGAGACTTTCTCAGACGGTTTGACCTTATCTTTGCTCCAAGAGATTTTAATCTAGAAAAAAGTAAAAAACAGCACTGGTTTAAATTATACAGTGATATTTACAGCCACTAACAACTCCAAGGAAGCATTTTCTTAGCTTAATTGGCTAAAATTAAGACTGTGGATTTGCTTTTCCTAGGACCTTTGGGAAAATGCTATGGCATTCATCTTGCTCTCTTGCTCTCCTAGCTCATAAGTTCCGTAGACTGGTGGGAAGTCAGCATCAGGATCCACTGTCATTTCAAACTGCTATAGTATACAAGCAGCAATCTCCTGAGCCACAAGGATACTCGAGTTTCTACAGCTGAAGGCAGTAAAAGAAACTCATTCGCTATTTATCAACGCACAACACAGCATGTAACATATTTAGGGAAAGAAATTTGGGGAAAAAATTCAGCCCTCAAAGATTAAAACTCAGTGTTCCACAGTGAGATCAATACAGAAAAGGGATATACGTAATAGATGCATGGATAAGGAAGAAGGAAATAAATAGGCTAATACAACATCAGTATGCCTTCCCCGGGGTACTGAAGAAAGGAAGGGTCATCTGCTGTAAGGTATTCCTAATGCATCCCATCTCCGTTGCGTCAGATGACAATGCAGAATTTCTGTTTAAAAGGAACAATTTTACTCTTTTCCCTCATCAAAACACCACTACTACAAAGTCTTGAGGTGGAATTCAGCTCCACACTTAAGCTACCTACATTTAGCTGTCCAGGTTTCAGTTCAGTGTTTAAGCTCCCATCACACGCAGAGTCAAAAGAAATAACAGAGACTAGAGAGCAGTTTGGCTCACCATGAAGCATAAATCCAAGCGGTGGTGAAGAAAACAGTTCTACAGCCTCCACTGACTGTACTGGCTGTGGGTGGGATTCAGTTACATCAACACTGGCACTTCATGCCATTTGAGCCGTTCAAAGGTATCCAAGACATGTCCAGTGGTGCTGCCAGACGGGACACATAACTCACCCTTCTGGAGCAGGCACTGGAGTCCAGGAAGAAAAACTGAAAACCACACTCCTTCGGGGCAACTGATTCTCTGTAAACTGTAACTTGCATACAAAAACGAGACTCAGTCACCTGAAGGCACCTGGAACAACTTGAGATGTTCCACAGCATGCTGTCTGACCCTCAGCTCCCATGCCAGAAAGGAACAGGTCTCCCATAGGAACTTGGAAACATCCATCTATTCCATGATGACATCTTGAATACCCTGTGACCTCTTGGAGGACACTCAATGTCTGTGCTTAAGCAACTGAATCCTGACCCTACATGTAAATACATGTATTTAGATGTCTGAATCTACAGCCCCATCAATACCCTTCGTCTGATAACTCTGTGTAATGGTAACTTCCAAGCACATTCAGTATGAAAATCACAGAGCAACAGCAAACACTAAAGTTGCCAACATAAATGGGATTAGCACCATGTGCTTCACTGTAAATGGGCATCACACTGATTCACGCAGAAAAATGGTTTGCTTCTGGGTACACCGTGGCACTGCAGCTCTGTATATTTGATTCTACCAACTCATTTACAGAAATTAAATGCTTGGCAAGGCTACAAATTACAGAAAAAGTAGGTTTCCATGGTGCTGTACTAATGTTAGTGGCTTGCATTGAAATGGCAAAATGGAAATAGCCTGAAATTTTGAAGACTTTGAGATCAGCTCTTTCTTTAGCTTACATTTTTTTCACTATCCAGTGAAATACAGCAAATACAGTAAGGCTGATATTAAATCCTCATAATTTATCATCTCAATTTTTCATCCTCTCTGTATATACACTAGGATGGTGTTTTTCATCCATAAACTACTTTTAATCAAACTGGTGTTTTCCAGATCAGGTCTTACCCCATTGCTACAAAATAAAAGGCAATCTTATTTGTCGACACTGCAATTTTTTTTTTCACTTTGTTTCCAGAAGGCTGAACCAAACTGTTATGCCTTCCTCATTAGAAATATCTTCCTATATCTACCCTAAAACTCCCAAGTTTCAACAAAATTATCTTATTTGTTTTCTGTTTATTTAGAGTCTTCAGACACTGGTATAACTATAATCAACAAACGTGTGCCTGGAGCTCTCTCACCATCCTGCCTCTCCACTTCCTTATCCTGTGATAACAATGCTCATATCCTGAGTTTGGATAAATCATGAAGTGAATGGAGAAATCTTTCATGCAGGAGGAAGCCAAACAGCATCCGTACTGATGTCTGGTTATAAGTGTTAAAGTTTCCATAGGGGAGGAAGAATTTGAACCCATTGAGAGCCTTTGGGTGGTCTCACCTGTGAAAAGTCACAGTGAGGCTTTTATTTGCACAAAGTCCAAACTTCTTCCTGGTAAGTAAGCTGGAAAAAACAATTCATTGCTGCAATAGCAGTTTTCCCACTCCTCTTCCAAGTTTTTTTGAGTTAAAGTATGCATGATTACATGAAACACAAACACTGGTCACATTCAGTGATGACACACCACGTACAATGTGACCACTGCCTGGCTAGAACAAGGTCTTCATAAACACTACCAGTTCCACACTTTAGCACTTATGAGTACCTTTCCACTATACTGGCCAGAGCAATCTTTG
The DNA here is from genome assembly GCF_000690535.1 of Cariama cristata. Lineage (NCBI taxonomy): Eukaryota > Metazoa > Chordata > Aves > Cariamiformes > Cariamidae > Cariama > Cariama cristata. The sequence continues at coordinate 153,174 of NW_009636216.1, forward strand.
GCTCAGTAATTGACCAAACTATTAAAAACACAGGAGATGCTGTGTGTCTGTTTATGTGGAAAACATAGGGCTAGTAGAAATTTCTTTCAGATATGCAATAGCTGGACCCTAATTGCACCGGTATTATCAAAAGTCTTTCCAAGTGCTTACACAAACCTCAGAATAGATCCTCAATGAGGAAGTTTTTACATTTACAATCCTATGATCTAAAATATTGTTTACTATGCAACAGACAGACAAAAACATGGTCTCAGACTCAAGTTCAATATCGTTACCTTGTCATCCAAAACAGGCTGAACTGGGACAGTGAGAGCGTCATTTACAACCACTCCAAGCTCATCAATGTAGAACACAAGTATACATGCCAAAGGAGCCCAGGAATTTTCTGCTGTTAAACTGAATGTTTTTTCAGCCTTTGTGCCAAAAGCCATAATTTGTTCTTTAGATAACACCTGAAAGGGAAAAAATGAAACACTCAATCTGTTGGTATCTCAATATGTCATAAGCTCTGCAATTCCTTCTACAAATGGCTGCCAAAAGAAGAGATATATAGCTGTGATTTTTTTTTTACTAGGTGGTTGACTAGTTCTATGAGACTGGGTATGGAACAGGTGGGTAATGTAATATTTAAATACTAGAAATAGATTTTTTCCATGCTTTAATTCCTGTATCACTACGGATAAGTAAAGAACTACAACAGTGCACAGTACAACATGTCCTATGGGAACATAAAAATACAACAGTAACACGGCTGGGTCATGTGCGTCATCTATAATAGCATTTGAGTTTCGATCAGGAATTTAATTTTAAACGTAAATCTCCCAAACATCCCTACTTAACACACTCTGGTTTGCACCATGGAAAGTGTGAACTGGGCCCCACTAACGTGTTCCAGTTAAAAGCAGGTATTCATTTTACCAGCTCAGATTAGAACTAGTCTGAAGATACCTCAAAATACCTGGAGTTCAGGGCCACAGCATCATCTTTTTCACTCTAAATCTGCTCCTGTTGGACCATACCACTTACTAATGAAGACAGAGCCATGAAGGGCAGTTCCCTGCCTTTGACTGCATGGACTTGATTTTTTTTTAAATCTTCTGAGTGTTTCTGTTTTAGAAAACACACATGAATGTCCATATTTTATATAGTCCTAAGGTTTTCCTTATTCTGCTTGCTATTAAAGTCTCTGAAAGAAAAAGAATTGTAGTTATCATGATCATTATGGTGTAGACTGTGCACAAGACAGGCATGTGTTAAGGACAGGATGGGAGACTGATGATGGTATATATAATAAACTCTTCAATCCAGATGCTGTAAGATACAGTACAGCAGCCAAGCCATTAAACAAGACATTACCTAAGCCATTTACTTTAAAATGCTTCCTATGAAGTTCCCTTGTTCACAGTGCCATCCTGCCCACTGGAACATCTGTTTCCTCAGCAGGTAGGTCTTCTCCTCACCCTGTGCCTGCTGGCTCAGCCCTGACAGTCCTGAACCTGCGTACAGGCTCTGCGAGCCCCTGCTTCCACCTGCATCTACAGCACCTGCTGACAAGCCGCAACTTGGGCTGCTCCTGGGACATCCCTGCCCCTTCTCCCATCGCGAGTGCTCTGCACAGTCAGAGACAGTACTGCTCTCACAGTTGCGCCTTGTCTCACACATCTGCAAGCAGAGATAACCCAACACCCAAATCAGAGACGCGCTTCTCCCAGAAAGCACCTCCTTACAGTGCCAGCAGCATTTCTGCTAGATGGCGAAATGGAGATCTCTTTCAAAAAGGCCTATCCTAGTGGAAAGGAAATTTTTGAGCCACCGCTTTCACAAAGCACAATAAAAAATGCTGAATGTCTCTAACATTCAACCACATTCCACTCACTGGAGTATTTCTCAATTTGGTAAAAGTCATCTTGGATTGTCCCCATATGTAAAACCAGTAACTTACCAGATAGTGGAACTCTCTCACTGGCTTGTTGCTTGCAATGCTCAGTTCAAAAGGCTTCCCAGCCTAAGAAAAGCATACGATTCATACAGATGAGTACGGAAACATGATGAGTAACTTGAACAGTTCTTATCTCAGCAAGTTTTGTCTCAGGCTGTACCTTTATATCCTGGCTTTTTGTTTTAACCTGGAGGTAAGTCTGGCTGGGGGAGCTGAACACATCATAAACACCTATGTCCGTCCTACTGCTGAGGAACTCTGCCTGTGAGACAATGCAAAACAAAGCTTTTAACAAAACAGCAAAATCTGTGTGATGTTCACATGTATGGTACTGTTTACAACAGCATGGTAGCCTTAATGGCAGTACAGGACCACTTTGCTGCTTGGTTTGGGTATCTGTTTTGTTTTTTCCCTTGCTATCTTGGTGCAATTATTAGATCACATTTAGACAGGATCCATCGCTTTCTTTCCAGCCCTAACATGAATATGAGGTAAGGAAAATGACAGTAGGTGAGATATTAGCTGTTGCTGATGGCAGGAACAGCATATCATTGATCATAGCCCGCTCAATTTGGTGTGTCACTGCTCCAAAGCAACATATTACAAAGCAATACCTGAACTCTCAGAGTTTTTGTATCAGACAGGATTGGAAACTCAATATCAATTATTCCATTTTCTGGGACTGTGTAATTCAGGACATGGACTGTCAGATTTCTCTCCTCTGTTGCCTCATTCTCAAGCTGAGAAAGTGAAGAGTGGTGAAAAAGCAGGTCTGACTGTTGTGCAGTGATTGTGACAAGATTCTGCCTCTCTTCAGCTGTCAGCTGGTTGCTATCAGAACGTGTCACCTTCAACTAGAAACAAAAAGAAAACTTCCATTGAACAGGGTAAAGCTAAAATGCACAATGCATGACATGTAACAATATATTTGCACTCACATCATATCAAACAAACAAGGGCATCCTCAGATTTCTCACACATCAGTAACTTTTTAATCCCTTGTGAGCACTGCAGGTAGGCAAGTCAGCCAAGAACAAAATTATTCATAACTCTAGGGAATGAAAAAAAAGAGCAAAAGCAAAGCAGATGGAACTGAAAGGTGACCTGGCTTTCAGCAGTCCCAGTTACTCTTCTTGTTGAAAATGCTTGTCTCTCAGGCATCCCACTTACAGCCTGAATATTTAATTTTATCACTTGTATCTCACCACCACAACAAAGGGCAACCTAACATTACATCATGTGCAGGAAAATGTGCCAGATGAGCAGAGATGGTGCCGAGTCAGATGTCTTTATGAACTCATCAAATGAGCTGAAGAAAAGACTTAAAACAGGTCCCAAACTGACAGTCTGCAACTTCTTCACTCCAGCATCCATCAATCAGCACTACAACTTACATCAACCTTTATTCCCACATTCAAGCAGATTCTCATCCACAGTAAAACTATTCTCCTTCTGCATTAGACACTCAAATCAAAAATTCAACTTCTACATTTAAAAGCACCAAACTAATGTTGCCCTTTTCTTTTTCAATCCAGAGGTTTGTTACTCCATTACCTCTCCTCCTCTGCCATTATTTTCCTATCCTCTCTCTGTACAGCACATTGACATCTCCACTTACTAGATAGTAATAGCAGCAGTAGTTCCTTCACACTCCTCTGGGAGTGTAACTAATACCTTCTTCTCCATCAGTTGCAAGCACTGCTAAATGTCTCAGCTACCTCTCACTCAGTTCATCTTTGGAAGAGGAGGAAGCAGGTCAGAGCTGGATGCTGGCAAGGAAAATGAAAAGGACGAAAACCAGAGACCCAAATGATCAGGCTAGCACAAAGCTATGGCTTGAGCCAATCTGCTCTGAAAGTGTATATTCAGACTATTTTATTGGCGTTTAGGCCTGATTTCTACACAGTAAAGGCTCAAGAATTGCAGTGATGCAATATGCAACCTCTGCTAAATGTAGAAATACTGAACGCAGACTATACACAGCATGAAGAACATGAAATACTTTGAGAGGACTGCAGCTGGTAGGAGACAGACAGGACAGAAGGCAGAAAAGACACTTTCACTTGAGAACAATGTGGTTTGATGAGTTTTACTGAATTTTGTAACAGCTGCTTAATTATATATACATGCATTAAATAAAGTATATATTTGTGTGTGTACATATATATACACACACTTCCATATACAAGTATTATTAGAAGGGTTAGGACTCAGCAACTATTGCTTTAAAGCACAGTCACCTAATGGAAAACAATCAGCTAGAAACTGAAAAGATTTCTCTTCCATAAGAATGCTGATAAACTCTCCTCATATATATCCTGCCAACACCAAAGCATTTCCTGCCACTTTATCTTTTTCTAGAGCAAATGCCTCTACGTTTAGTATTTGCCAATATGTATCATGAAAATGAGGTAATCTGAAAATAAGTCTGTAAATTATACTTAAAAATCCAAGGAAAACTTTGGCATCTAAGCAAAAACACAGGAGAAGTCATATTTGTTTATGCACAGATCATAATAAACCAAAAGAACTTACAGTAGCTATGAAGTTCAGAGAAGGTTTTATAACTCTAGAGTAGTCCATAAATTCAATAAAATAGTCACTTTGCTTTGGAAATATGATGGTACTTGAATTTTGGGAGATTCCTGTTGAGTAATTGTATGTGTTTAGACAACATGCTTTTAAAATACATATTCCTTCAGCAGAAATACCATTAACTGTCCATGATTTTTAAATAATTCTACCATATTTTTTACCATTCCCACTCCTGTTGCTCTTCATTCTTCCAGCTAAGGATCAGTACAAAGGTGGTATAGGTACTGGTACTGCCTTCCAGAATGCTAAATAAGCCATACCACATAGTGCTCTACTCCATGCAGACTATGTCAGAATGACACAAGGAAGGAACTTACGAATCCCAAATCAGCCAACTTCACCTTGCCAGGGTTTCTACAGGAAGACTGTAATGAAACCTAGTTTCTGGGTCAGGCAGAAAATCTGTACAAGTGATTTTTTTCTAATATGCAAGGTGCAGTGGAACATGAACTCACAAAAACACATTTTGTAAATCAGTCGGTCTAGAAGAGAGTAGAGAGTGGACAACATGGGGACAGAGAACTCGTTCTACTGATGTGGTTTACAAACGAACAAGTAAGGTAAGTTTATGATTAAACTTAAGTTTGCAAGACTCAGGCTAATGCTAGCAATTCTTTACGCCTGCTCTTCTCATCAAAAGTGATCAGTTACTGACTTTAAGCCCCCATCTGAATATATTTCTTGGTTATTTAATAAATCATTTAGCGTCAAGCTGTATTCAACTGAGTTAACAGCTGGTTAAACTATTTAATATCTAGGCAAGCAACAGTTCAGATAATATATTTTATCACGTAATATATTTGCATGTAGATGGTCTGTACTGCCATCAGCACATCATGCTTTTCTAGCACTCCAGGCCTTTCCACATAGCGGTAAGCTCTTCCAGCACCACCTACTCTTTGGATTTCCCTCAGAAGACTGCACACAGCCACATACCTGTGAGCGACTCGGTGACCACCGCGATAATTTCTATTGGCTCTGTGTAATCACTGTCACCTTGGTGCCATGACTGATCAGTGTTCAAGTTTTGCAGCATAAGCTTGTTACAGGTCACATTCACAGATCCATTTATCTGCAACGTAGAAAAAAAAAAAACAACTGTTGAGCCAGCAAAGCCAAGGACACCTTCCCATCTCCAACAGCTATTTCTGGTTAAGTCCTGTAGCTCTTCCCATACACAAGTTCTGGAGTGTCAACACCAGAAAATTATGAATGCCGACGTTTATTTTTTGCTTTCAGTAACCATTTTTATTAAATCCAGTAGAAGTTCATCACCTTTTAGAGTCAACAATGCCTTATGGAGAAAGTTACTTTTTTTTTTCCCCCTAATATCTAGTATTATCAACTTCCACATGGCCAGAGCAGTGGTGCCTGTGCTTTACAGAAAAATACAACAAACAGGTCCCTGCCTGAGGAGGGGGCTACACCCTATCCAACATCCCTGAGCTCAGAGTTTCTGTAGGCTAAGTGCTGCTGAAGGCACTGAAGTCAGCCAACTGCTGAGGTCAGCCAACAGAAAATGACAGGCACACCATTTAGCAGAAATTGAACCTGTTTTAATCATAGTCCACAGTTCAAAAGTAAAATGCCTGATTTTGCAAAGGGATGCCATGAGTCTATCACCACTTTTAAGTCTTCAGATCAAAACTGCATGCCTTTTTAAATTTCATGTTCCAGCACAGTAACTCCAAAGCAATTACCAGGCAATTAGTAGGCAAAATGCTTTGGTCTCTACCATGCTAGAGCTCCAGGCAGACAATTGCAGTGGTCTCCTCTGGCCTTGTAACAAGGGCTGAGTGTGCAGAGGCACACACGGGGCTAGGGAGCATTCCTGGGCACAGGTCCTCCATCACCTATGCTGCTACAGCTGCTCCTGGAAAGTTCTTCTACCTGGGCCAACTAGCCCTCTCCAAAATAACTTCCAGGCACAGTTCAAGGGAGCACAGAGGCCAAGTATCATTCCCAACAAGCAGTCTGAATATAGACATTTTATTCTGGAAATTAAAGAGAGTTTAACACTACCCATGCAAGTCACTCTGCAGACCATGCCAGCTGAACTGAGCACTCCAGCACGGTCCCAGGCATATTTAACCTACAAAAGGAGACACAAGCTTGAAGTCTACAATGCTACAAACCGCCAACAGAAGACTCACCTCCATTGTTGTTGTTATATTTCTCTTGTTTGTCCAGTAAGAGACAGAAAGGCAAGTGACTGTCACAGTTCCCTTTACTGGCTTTCCGTATGTGTACCTGAAACACATCAGCCAAAATCAAACAAAGCACCACCTCCAGGGCTTGGGCTCCTGAAGAGCTCTCAAAGCAAAAGATTCTACCAAAATATTTTTCCCTCACCTCAAATATGGCTAGAACACATTTGTACTTTGTAAACATGGAGTTTTCAATACTGAGATGAGTTTATCGACACTAAAGTCAGAAGCCCAAAACCTGGAGATGATACACAGTGCTGCTCTTTCCTGCACACAAGCTCTATAAACATATTACTATTATTACAGGCTGTACAATGTAGGAAAATTAACTCTATTAAGCTAAGCTGGAAGCAAGTTATTGAATAGAATACCAATGTAGCATCATAACTAATATGCAGTAGAGTTAAAATGGGATGTGGGAAGTGCAAGTGTTTTGCTTCCCAAATGCTGCTAACACAAAATGAGAGATCTCAAGATATTTGTACTCAAATTATTTAGTAATCACAGTCCAAAGAAATCAGGGCAATTATTACATGGCAAACATAATTTGCAGCGGTGACAAACCTGAAAACTGTAACATATTCATTTCTTAGAATGCCATTAGCAACCTGCAGTCAGTGCGCAGTAATAAAATAAAAAATTTGTACAAATGTTTCCAAGTTATACATAAGAGAAACCATGATGTTATCAGATTCAGACAAAGGAAGCAGGGGGAAAACCCAAAATCATTCTAGTCCATCAGTAGTAATACATTCAGATGTGATTAACTTCAAGTAATTTAAACCATTATGGATTTGATTGGCAGCCACTTAAGAAATATCAAAGCTGAAAAGCAGAGGGAAAGAATAATCAAATAGCATAGTAACGGGAAGAACTCTGACAACACTGTCTTGCACCTGAACTCAGTCTTTCCAGGCAGACCTAATTACAGTAATAAGCTGCCATTAACCTTGAAATGATACTGCCATTGGGTAGCATCCATCCCTGTACTTAACTTAATCTAATAATACTCCAGAGATGAGAAAGTCAAAGGGGTTTATGACATCTGTGAGTGTAAGGGACATATAAACTCCTTGTATACAGAGGCATTATGCCTATAAAAGCAGTCACTAGGAATGAAGTCATTCTCTATAAGTAATTACAACGTTATCAGTAAAACTTTGGCACTGCTGGGATTCAATCTCAGACAATTCACTGGCGTCCAAGTCTGGATTTATTGCAGCAGACAGGTTCACTTTCAAATACCTTATGACTACACCTAATGAAGGAGCCAAGTATCCTGGGGAAGACCAAAACAACTTAGGAAACCAAATTCACATTGGCATATAATGGATTCCAAAAGCAAAGCAGAATGGGGAAAAAATTGGGGAAAACTTTTTTTTTTGAAGTTGCCCTTTATGAGAAACCTAGATGGTTTATAATATCAGGTTGCATTGCCTCTAGGAAAGGAAGACTTTTCTCAGAAGTCCAAACATTTGATTTAAATAGCTCGTTAAACAATCATTTCTGCATTTCCCTTATTAATGGAGTGCTTATTTAGAAGGTAAGTATTTTATGGCATTAAATAACCCATGAAAGACCTTTTATGTCAGGTCATCTTGAATGGATCTACCAAGTAGCTCTAGCTGGCTCCCATCTTCTCAAAATAAAATTAATTTCTATTGGAGATTAATGCATACTGAATTTTTTGTCTAGATATTTGTTCAGCTGAAAAATAAAATATTATTTATACAATGGTCTACAGTGAAGGCACTTCTGAATTTCTCAAGAGTTTTTAATTCTTGACTCATTTACAGGTATAGGTATTTTGATAGGCAGGAGAGGCCTATACTTCAAGTCCATAACATGGATAAATTGAATCAAGAAGGACGTGCATAGGAGTTCGCATAACTTTCCAAGTGGTCTAACAAAATATAGTTACTCTACCTACAGACCTTGAAGTGATAAGTTGGAAAGCACCATAAAAGAGCCATAAGAACAAATAAATGCCTCAAAACATACATTATAAGCAAAAGACTCAAGACATTTTCTGAATAAGCTAGCTAAAAATGTCTAGCTATAGTCTAGAAGAACCTTTACCAGACCAAAAAAGCTAACTAGAAGTCTGAAGATCTATCTAACATTGTTAACAACAAAATCCAGTAACTAGAAATGGATGCTAGCCAACTAACTTTGACTAAAGGCACTTTTTTAGCATTCTAAATAAAGTTTTCACTTTGACACTGAGAGACCCACAATAATTTTCTTAAGAGTGAGGGTGACAATGGTATCAATTATTTACTTACTTTGCAGTGACAACACCAGTTACGTCTTCCTCTCTCAAAGAGTAGTATAATGGTGTTGTTATCATAACATCAAATTTTGGTAAAACTAAAAAAAAAAAAAATTACAGAAAGCACTAAATTCACACAGGAAATAGTATCTTTTCCTTTTTTTAAGTAATAAGGGTATAACACGTAATATGATAAAAGACTACTACAGCTTCCTAAGGAATATTAAGGTAAGATATATTTTTAACCCAATCATATGCTTGCCCCAGACTAAGACTTTTTGTTGAAAGGAGAACAACAAGCACCATAAGAGCGGCCTGCACAGAAGCTCGTAAAACTGAAATATAAAGCATTTAGCTTATTCAGCCTTTACAGAATCATCAGCAACCTTCAGGATCAGACACTATACAGGTATTTTGGGATAAACACATTGCCGGAATGATCCTGGAAAAACAGGGACAATAACTGCATCTCAAGGGCTTAAGATAAGTATTTTAAAGATTGCATGACATCCAGACACTACAGTAGTAGGTCATTAAAACTACCAAAGACAAACAGGGCAGCTGGTAAGATAATATTTTTCCTAGGACACATAGTCAGTCTCAGAGAAGCAAGAGATTTGGAAACTAGACATTCTGGGAGTATTCAAAAAGTTCCCACAACATTCTCCTGGAGAAACTGACTACTCATGGCTTGGACAGTGTACTCTTTGCTAGGTAAAAAACTGGCTAGCTGGGCGGGCCCAGAGAGTGGTGGTGAATGGAGTTAAATCCAGTTGCTGCCCAGTCACAAGCGCCGTTCCCCAGCGCTCTGTATTGGGGCGAGTTCTGTTCAATATCTTTACCAATGATCTGGACAAGGGGATCGAGTGCACCCTCAGACAGTTTGCAGATGACACCAAGCTGGGTGGGAGCGTTGATCTGCTGGAGGACAGGAAGGCTCGACAGAGGGGTCTGGACAGGCTAGATTGATGGGCCAAGGCCAACTGTATGAAGTTCAACAAGGCTCAGTGTCGGGTCCTGCACTTGGGTCACAACAACCCCATGCAACAACACTACA